>NW_027198318.1:0-46215 GCF_038502225.1 Cherax quadricarinatus
AGTGTACCAGCCATTAACGAGTGTATTCAATGCGTCCATCCTTACCAGTGTTGTGCCAGAGATGTGGAAGATGGCTAATGTGGTTCCTATATTCAAATCAGGGGATAAGTCCACTCCTTCAAATTACCGTCCAATAAGCCTGACATCTATAGTGGGCAAGTTATTAGAATCAATTATAGCTGACATTATCAGAAGTCACCTTGAAGAGCATAACTTGATAAATGAATCTCAGCATGGATTCACGAGAGGTCGTTCCTGCCTGACAAACTTACTGACGTTCTTCAATAGAACATTTGAGGCAGTTGACAGTGATAAGGAATATGATATTGTTTATTTGGATTTTAGTAAAGCCTTCGACAGAGTACCTCACAAGAGACTCTTAAGAAAAGTGGCAGCTCATGGTATAGGAGGTAAAGTTCTAGCATGGATTGAGGCAATGGCTTACCAATAGAAAGCAGAGAGTTACCATTAATGGAGTGAAATCTGAGTGGGGATTAGTCACTAGTGGCGTTCCACAAGGATCAGTTTTGGGCCCTCTCTTGTTCATAATTTACATTAATGACCTTGATGAAGGGATTACTAGTGACATGAGTAAGTTTGCTGATGATACAAAGATAGGCCGTATAATTCACTCTGAGGAGGATATCAAAGAACTCCAGGACGATTTGAACAAATTAATGTCTTGGTCTGAAAAATGGCAGATGGAGTTTAATGTGGATAAGTGTAAGGTACTTGCCCTTGGTAATGAAAATAACCCTCGAAGCTATAATCTAGGTGAAGTAGAGCTTGGTCATACAGAATGTGAAAAAGACTTGGGAGTCATGGTAAGCAGAAATCTAAAGCCAAGACAGCAGTGCCTTAGTGTGCGCAACAAGGCCAACAGATTACTTGGATTTATCTCAAGAAGTATAAGTAACAGAAGTCCAAAAGTTATTTTACAGCTCTATACATCACTAGTGAGGCCTCATTTAGATTATGCTGCTCAGTTTTGGTCCCCTTACTACAGGATGGACATAGACTCATTAGAGAACATACAGAGAAGAATGACTAAAATGATTTACTGTGTAAGGAACCTCCCGTATGAAGATAGACTTAAAGCCTTAAATCTCCACTCTCTGGAGAGGCGTAGAATGAGGGGAGATATCATTGAAGTGTATAAGTGGATGACGGGCATAAACAAGGGAGACATTAATAAAGTACTGAGGGTGTCGAACCAGGTAAGAACCAGGAATAATGGATTTAAGTTGGATAAATTTAGATTTAGAAAGGACATAGGTAAGTACTGGTTTTCTAACAGAGTTGTAGATGCGTGGAACAGTCTTCCCAGTGGGGTGATAGAGGCTAGGACCTTGGGTAGCTTTAAGAAGAGACTGGACAAATATATGAGTGGGAGGGGCTGGGTTTGATTGGTGTTGGGGGGTGCGGGAGTTGTTTCTTGAGTAGCTTTAGGTAGATGTCGTTTTGATAAGGACCTGCCTCGTATGGGCCAGTAGGCCTTCTGCAAGTGTTCCTACATTCTTATGTTCTTATGTTCTTATAATCCGCACACAAGCGAAACAGAACGATAATTACAAATTCCCACTTGTTTCTTGCCCTTTGAGACGAGCGCAACGATTGCCGTCGACTGGACAGGTCCCCACCTTACCGTTTTCATCGTATTCATTAGATGTACCAAGAATACCCCCAGTAACTACCAGTGCTTAACTTAAAATTCAACTGGTATTCTATCATGTCATTGCTAACATTTCCCTACAAACTTTCCAACTCCCACTAATGCTATCCTGTTCCCAGTGGCGTACTTTAGGTATGGCACGTGTCCAGGGCGCTACTTGAAGGGGGCGCACCACTCAGCAGTTAGACAAGCCATCCTCGGATAGTGCAAGAACTTTCTTCAGATGTATGATCTGCCTTTGACTATCATGGGTGAGAAACGCTAGGATTGTTAGATTGTTGAAATACTTGTATAAATTATTAGGTAAAAACAGTGTAGGGAACTACGTAAGCACAAGTCATAGTGCCACTGCTCAGTGCCAACTGACAGTAACACCATTCTCCTGCACAAACTAGGAAGGTAGCCTAGAATTTTGTGCAAAATCTGTGAAAGATATTCGCTGCCTGACCATGGTGGAGTGCGGTTGTGCTCAGCACCCCTCTGCTGTTTTTCAGGCGAGCTACCTTAGTTCAGCAACAACCATTGAGTAGTGAGGACGTGCGCTGCTCATTGGGATATCAAAATGGCAGAACATACAGTACGGAGAGTAAATACTATCTGCATAGAGCAGGTTCATGGTACGTTAAGTGGAGATACGATGAACGTCCTTCTCCCTAACATCATCAGGGATACATATGGTATTCCCAACGAGGAATTGTATGGCGTCGCTCTTAATGGTTTAACAAGAATCTTTGTGAAATTTCTACGAGTCGGTTTCTGCACAAGAATTGTCGAGCATTACCAGGAACAACGCATGAGTGTGAATTCAACGATGGATGTTGTGTTACATGACGTCTCTAAGTACTTCACATGGGTGAAGGTACGGAATGTACCCTTCGAGGCTACGGCTTATGGCCTACAGGAGTTTTTTCGCAGTTATGGGACAGTGCATTCTGCAACAATGGGGGTGTGGAGGGATGGTCCGTATGAAGGAATGCCGGAAGGTTCTTACACCCTTAAAATGTCTTTAACAAGGCCTATACCATCCTATGTTACGATGATCGGTTGTAGAACACAGGTTTATGTGTACTATGCTGGGCAACGGAAAACATGTCGTCTGTGTAGCTCTTATGAGCACATGGCAGCCCAGTGTCCTAGGAGGCGGGCTTCTCGAATTCTGGACACTCCAATTGTGATTCAACAGTCGTGTGATTTGGTGCCTGGCTCTGATGCCTTGGGAGGCCGGAGGCCTGACCTCTGGAGCGAAGAAGTCGACCGGGAGGTGGCGGCGGCGGAGACGTGTGTCACTCTCCCAGGGGCGTCGGGGGAGTCGAAGGTGACATCTGAAGAGACTTTCGTCCAGGAAGCTTCAACCCAGGATGGTTTATTGGCAGATGTGATCAAGGATTTTTTGGATGAGGAGGAACCCTGTGCAAAAGGTGTCCTCAGTTCATGTGAAGCTGGAGCGTTGGAGGGACAACAAATTGTGGAGGAAGACTTGAGTAAGATTGGGCTGGAGCGTGTGGTGGCCGTGGAGGTACACCAGGAGGATTCGTCTGAGGGTGATATGTGTGTAAGTGGAGTTCTAGGAAACGAACTGCGGCATCAGTAATAGACGAGGTCATTACCCCGGGGCAGAGGCCGGAGAAGAAGTCAAGAGCAGCGGTTGTGGAGCCGATGCCACATAGTGGTAGAGGTGTGCCTGAGTTGCAAAGTGGGAAAGGGAGGGGGGAGGTGACTGCACAGGAAAACTTGAGTGGCAAAGGAACACGTAATATGAAAAGTGCAGTGGGTAAATCCCAGAGGCATAGGGGAAAGCCGCCCCTTCTGTAATTTTCAGATGTGTCACGCTTAATGTTAATGGACTTAAGACTGAGGTCAAGAAAGTTTGGTTGGAGTGATTTTTAAGGCGGTTTGATGTTGACATATGCTTTTTGCAAGAGCATAATCACAGGGCTGGTTGTGTGTTGCAGGTGAAAGGATATCGGATGTATGTAACCAGTGGTTTGCAATTGAAAGGTGGGGTAGCAGTGGTGGTAAAGGAGACCAGCCCCTTGCGTGTCATCGGTTGGGAAGAGGGGGGGGGGAGGATCGTGAGGGTGGAAGGAGTCTGGGGTGAGAGTCAAGCTAGTTTCGTAGGAGTTTACATGCCAGCAACTAGCAATATCAGGGTAAAAGTAGATTTTGTCAGAGAGGTATTGCTGTATCACTTGAGAGGTTTGCCTGCTATAACAGTAATAGGAGGTGATTCGAACTGTGTGATTAGGAGTGGTGATGTCGAACCGAGAGGGGCGGGTTGTGTGCTGAGTGTGCTGAGGGATGTATTGCGAGATATTGGGGTTGCTGATGTGGTGGGGAGGGGGGGATACCTAGTGGAGCATACGTTCGTCCGTAGGGGATATGAAGCGCGATTGGACAGAATTTATATTAAGCAGGGTATAGATGTTGTGAGGATGCAAACCTTCGATGTGGGGTTTTCGGATCACAGGGCGGTAATAGCAGATTTGATGTGGGATGGAGTGGTGCGTATTTATTCTGGGTACTGGAAATTAAATGTAAGGCTTCTTAAGGAGGAGGGGGAGGGGCCTTTTTTCAGTGATTGGTGGTTGCCTTTTTGGGAGGCTAGGGACAGGGAGATAGATCTGTTAGATTGGTGGGAAATACAGGCAAAACCTGGAATAGCGAATTTTTTTAAGGTTAGGGGACGAGAAGAGGTGAGGTGGCGTTTTGGGTTGCAAAATTATCTGGAGGGACAGTTGCAAGATTGTTATGTTGGGGGAGGTGGGAGGAGGGATGATATGGACAGTCTGTGGAGTAGAATCACTGAATTACACAATGGCAGGTTTGATGCAATTAGGGTTAGAGCGGGGTTAGAGGATGTTTTGTGGGGTGATAAGCCGTCTGGGTTTGTTTTACGTAAATTTAGGGACCGACAGAGTGTAACAACCATTCTACAATTGGAGACAAGCCCTGGGGTGGGAGGGTATCCAGAGGGTCGAGTCCTATCCAATACGGAAGGTATGAGTCTCTATGCAGATAGTTGGTTTAGGGAGAAATGGAGTTGGAGGGAGGGGGGTTCCTGGGAGGGTATTTTTGAAGGGGGGTTCCATAGCATTTTAAGTGAGCAGGATAGAGTGGGGTTGGAGGTTGGTATAAGTGAGGTTGAGGTGGAAGAGGCAGTTTTCGGGATGAGTACCGGGAAAACACCAGGGATAGACGGTATACCAAATGATTTTTATAGAGCACATTGGGGGTGTATTAGGCAGTGCTTTGTTAGGCTATTGGACCATATGTTAACTAGTGGGAAGTTGGGCACATCGCAAAGTACGGGTGTCATAGTTTTGGTGCCAAAGAAGAGGGGGATAGAGAGTTGAGTGCTTACCGTGCAATATCTTTGATGTGCGTGGATTACAAGGTTTTTGCGAAAATTTTGGGTAATAGACTGAAGAAGGTCATGGGGTCGGTGATACATGGGGGACAGTTTGGTATCCCGGGGAGGAGTATGCGGGTAGGTCATGGACGTATTCGGGATTTCCTTGAGGGTAGTAATAAGGGAGGTATTCTAGGTCTGGATTGGGAGAAAGCTTATGATTATGTGGATAGGGAATTTTTATTGAGAGTATGGTGAGAATGGGTTTTGGAGGGAGGGTGGTTGGATGGGTGAGGACTTTGTATGAGAATGCATCAATGAGAGTACAGGTAAATGGTAGGTTGGGTAGTTCTGTAAGCATGGGGAGGGGTTTAAGGCAGGGGTGTCCACTCTCCCAAATACTCTTTGCATGTATGCAGAATCCTTTCTATGTTCTGGTTGATGGTGGGATGGGAAGGATGGGGGAGAGTGGAGGATTTTGTGGGAATATTGTTGGTTATGTAGATGATACAACTGTTTTACTTAATGAGATAGAAGATTTAAGTAAAGTGGGAAGGGTAATTGAGATTTTTGGGAATGCTACTGGGATGAGAGTTAATAAGCAGAAATCACGGTTGCTGGAGGTAGGCGCTTGGGTAGGAGGGACCTTGGGGGAGGAGTTTGGTTGGATAACTGTAGATAGGCTAAAGATTTGTGGGATTTTGTATTTGGCAGATGCACAGGAGAGCAGGAGGGTTAATTCAGAAATGGTAATGGACAGAGCTTTGAGTAGGCTCAGGAGTCTAAGGGCCGGGGATGTAACCTTGCATCAAAGGGTTGTGGTGGTAAATACGCTGATTTATAGTAAGGTGTGGGGAGTGGCGGAAATTTACCCATTACGAAGTCAGGATATTATGGAATTACAAAGAAGAGTCTTAAGGTATGTGTGGGGTTATGGGAGTGCGTGGTTGGGCAAAGATGTGGTAATGACTGCGGTAAGACAGGGAGGATTGGGATTGATGGCATTAGGGTCTAGGGTGAAGGCGCTATATGTGAAGCAGAGGTATATACGTGCAGCAGGGGAAAGGGGTCTTCGGGTGGGGGTGGTGATGGGAGATATCCGCCAATGGTGGGGTGGCAGGGACTTAGTGGAGTGTGAAGATATGTTGCGGTTTATGTTAAAGGTACGCAATGTTAAAAAACTCAAGGTAAAACGGTTAGTGGGTGTGGGTCGTCGTCAGGAATCAATGCAAGGGATGGCAGTGTATCCCACATATGATTGGAGAGTGATATGGGTGGAATCTAGTAAATTAAGAATACCGGCAAGAGCGAGGGAATTAGTATATAGATTTCTTATGGGGACGTTAGCATCGAAAGAGGTGCTAAGACGAATGGGTTTTGTGAGAGAGGCATCATGCGGTTTTTGTGGGGAAGTTGAAACGGCTTTTCATGTAGTATATTTTTGTTCTGCTTTGGAGGTGGTGAGATTGTGGTTGAAGAGGGTTTTCTTTTTATTGGGGGGGACAGATATCACCCCTTAGGGCTTTAATGTTAGATATGGGAGGGGTACCCAAAGAGGTGGGGAGGGCTATCAGATACGTAATAGTTGATTATTTGTATGTTTCTTGGGGGATGAGGGAGGTGGAGGGAAACATTAGGATAAAAGCGTTGGCGGCGTGTTTTTATAGGACAGCATGTAGGAACAAACAATTATATGGGGGAAGGTGGGTAATTAGTTTTCTGGAGGGATATCGTGGACTTACTGTTGAACGTTTACTCCGTTTGGTGACAGGGTGAGAGGCAAGGGGTTGGTCTCTTCAGTGGTGTGTCCTCTTGGAGTGATTGGAAGCCTGATGAGGAAGGTTGATTGGTTTGCAAGGTGGTTGATGTGGGTAAAGTTTATTTGCAGGGAGCCGTCGGGGGCTCCGGGGTATGCAGACCTTATGAATTTGTAAAATCACAGAGTCGTAAGTTGTATGTGATTTTCTGTTTTTTCTCTTATTGTTATAAGAACCATTTTATACAGGGGGTTTATATTTATATGTATATTGTGAGGTTATGTTTTATATATTCGAATCTGATGATAGATTTAACCTTGTCATACATCTCTTTTTTATCGTATTGAATGGGTACTTTATGCACTATGTACGAAAATATATAAGTTTTTGATGGGGTTATATATACCCTTATTTTGTATGGAAGGTCCTATTATATATTGAGTGTTAATCGGTAACATTAACTTTGTGTGTGTGTAGGTGTGTTTGTGGGAACCAATGTCTTAGGTATAGTTCTATCAATGAATGTAATATTTTTTAGTTTATTTGCAGACAAGTCATTTAGCGCTTTATTTCTATGTATGATCCAGTTTGTTCTGTACGAACAAGTGCACATACACGTATGTGTGTATATGCATGTGTATATGTATACACATATATATGATTGTAGGATTCATTCCTACATGTCTTATAATGACTCCGACTGTTTGTTTGGAAGTCGGTTGGTTGGGTTATTTTAGTAGAATTTGTTATATCAATGTGTTACAATGTTTTTTTTTTTTTTGATGAGGTCAGGGTATGACCATTCATTAGGAAAATTAATGTATGTTATTTAGAACGGTGACTGTACATACGGGGGGGGGGGGAGAAGTGTCAGCTGTGTCTGCACTGGCAATAATGATTATTGTAAAAGGAGGGTTTGTAGGTTATGTATATGGTTGTGGGTTATGTATATGGTTGTGGGTTATGTATATGGTTGTGGGTTATGTATATGGTTGTGGGTTATGTATATGGTTGTGGGTTATGTATATGGTTGTGGGTTATGTATATGGTTGTGGGTTATGTATATGGTTGTGGGTTATGTATATGGTTGTAATATGGCCATGATCTATGGTGTTCTTTAAATGTACCAGGATTGTGTACTAGAGGTTTTGTAATATCTAGTATGGTTTTTAATTTTATACTCTTATACATTATTGTATTTGTTCTATGTTTTAAATAAAAATATAAAAAAAAAAATCTGTGAAAGTTATGTTCTTATTAAAAGTGTCATTTTCTTATTTCAAAGCATTGTATTAGAAGACCTTGAATCATTTCTTCACGAAAAAGGGAATTGGAGCTGAAGGACGGAAGATACGAAAGTTGGAGTCGGAGGAGGAAGTCAAGAAGTTGAGCAAGTTCATTACCTTCTTTGGAAATCCCGGAACAAGTTCGACACAACATGGAGTCGTCTACACCTGCAAGTTTTAGAATCTGAAGGTGGATAAAGTACAAATGCGTCACAAGACGAGGAGGAAGTCAAGTTAGATAAATCCGAGTATGACGAAATTAAAAGTGAGGTTGCCAGAGAACGTGGATATGACAGGAGGGGAAGATGGTGGTATCCAGAACAAATTCATCTACATGATGGCATCCACTGTTCGTAAAGTCAGGTACTATGGTCTCTGTGTTCAGCTCGACTCCTGATCAGGTACATTGAGCAGATGTCAGAAGTAGTGAGGTACGTGGAAGTTGATTTTGAGAGAAAAACAGCCCGTATTAGTCCTTCTCCGTTTTCTTCAGAAAAGCCAGAAGGATGCTAAGAGCTTGGTTGAAGACATCTTGAAGCAGCCAGCTAGAGAAAGGCGAAATGGAGCTACAAGATTGTCGGTCACAATGTTGACAACGCTGTTGTGATGGCTGGACACAAGTGGTGTTCATCAAATAATGAGTAAAACAACCTGGTAGTCTTTGTGAATCTGTGACATCACTCGCTCAACTTGGTGGGTGTACATGCAGCCAAGCAGGATACAATAATGGTCATTTTTAAGAAACCATCTCTCGTTCAACACAGAGTTGGGAAAAACTATAAAACGCCGTGCCTGTGGTTAAGTCGGAGTCTAAAACCAGGTAGAATGCAAGAAGAGTGAGAGTGTGAGTGAGAGTGTGTGTGTGTGTGTGTGTGTGTGTGTGTGTGTGTGTGTGTGTGTGTATGTGTGTGTGTGTGTGTGTGTGTGTGTGTGTGTGTGTGTGTGTGTGTGTGTGTGTGTGTGTGTGTGTGTGTGTGTGTGTGTATGTGTGCGCGTGTGTGTGTGTGTGTGTGTGTGTGTGTGTGTGTGTGTGTGTGTGAAGCCCGTCCGTCAACAGGTACCTTGAGGAGATGCTTCAAGTTCTCCAGGACATGATAAACAATGAAAACGAAACCAGTGAAACAAGAAGTGATGCAAGGCGGCTGTATAACCACAGCTAGAATCTTTCCTTTATTCATGGTATGACTTTACAAATCTTTGAAGACAATTGTGTTGCAGAAGTCTGAGCTCAGACCTCTGCAACACAATTGTCCTCAAAGATTTAAGTTATACCATGAATTAAGGAAGGATCCTACATTTACCTTACAAAAGCAAAGTAAATACGATAGTAATTATGGACAAGGTAGATTAGAGGGGAAATATAAACATGTTATTAGATGACGGGGGAACTGTCTTCATAAATTTTCGATTGGCAGGTTTCTCCACCACACCAACCCATCAATGCTCCCCTGATATTTGTGTACCTCCTACCAACTCTCAAACCCCACTATCGCTTCCTCATCTCCTAAAACCTTATTATTCAGTTTCCAGAAACGTCCGTGATACACTGCCAATACATCCCATCACACTTCCATGAAAACTGAAAGATCAGGAGAAAACAGCTTTCACGGCGCATACTGAATGCACAGTTAGAAGATTTTACAAATTCTTCCCAATTTGAGATGGTAATCCCTCCTCACATATAGGCTGGTATCACCTCTGACATATATCACACATCCTTCAAGTTCACATCACGCAACGCTACACTCAAAACCCATGAATGATGCCCCACCCCCATGGCATTAAATCCTTTTTCGGACTACACAATTCCATTATCCCCATTATTATTGTAATCAAAACCAAGCGCTGCACCCACTACCATTATTCCCCAACAAAGGCTAAGGCCAGCAATGATCTAGAAAAAGTATCAAATCCTCCTTAATAAAGTTATTTTTAATTTTCACATCCCCCTCTGCTGACACATGAAAAAGGTCTATTCAGGCACGCTCCATCTACACTTAAAATGCAGCCATCTCCACCGTTTTCACTACAGTGGTACACAGATGAGCATGACTTCTACACTAAGAGTGCCACACCATCTTTTGAACGTACAGTAGGAGAGAGACAACATAACTCGTGGATATTTAATATTATGCTCTTGCCAAAACATTAACCATATACCCCACCAAGCATCCTCGCAAACCATTTTCTTTTTCCCACCACACACAACCCATTAACGTTCATTATCATTATAATCAAAAGCAAGCGCTAAACCCACAAGGGTCATACACCTCTGTAGGGCAGGGTATGCTTGATTGAGACTATGGAGGGTGGAAAGGATAGAGGTAGTTAGAAAGGGCTGTGAGGTGCGCTACAGGAAGTATTATTAAAGTTTGTCATAAATATGTTGCTGTCAAAGTCAATGAAATCTGTCAAAGGTGGGGCCGTCAGCGAGGAGGGAAGATAAGGTAAGGGTGTTAGAGCAGTGACAACATCAGAGGTAAATTCTGCGTGCTGGTTGATAGACAAGACAGTCCAATAGAATATGGTGAACTGATACTGGACCTGACAACTCTGAGTGGAACTGGACATCTCTCCATGAGTTACCCATAAGTTGGATGTGTGTTCGATTCGAAGAAAGGAGAGCGTAGTGTCCCAACCCCGGCATTGATGATAAGAGGAAGGCCAGTGTGATGTAGGTTAACTGTGCTTGTGAGGTCTGAGGTAGACCTAAGCAACCAGTATAAATTGTCACACTCGTTCCCATGGCAGGGAAGTGTTAGAAACGTTGGAAGACACCTGGCGGCGTAAGTCTCGAGTATTTTGCTCTTGAAAACGACAGTAAGGAGTGATTGGTGACTGAAGAAATCTACCTTTGGTGTGAAAACACGTAGTGTACGACTCATGGTGGTGAACTCCGAAACCTGGAGTTTAGGGAGGTGCTGTAAGGACCATATACGATCTAGGAAACAGCTAGAGAGGAGATTCGGGCAGAGCTCTGGCCTGTGTGCATAACTTTGGGAGAGGGCTGCTGGAGTATCTGGGGGAGACTTGAGGGTTTGCTCTAGCTGGGAGTAGAGAGCTCTGGGGAGATAGCTATCGCTAGTGTAGGTCTTAGGACCCGTGGCTTGTGTGTGATAGTTCCTGAGGTGAACTGTCCTACTGCACTTATATTGTAAGCTATATTCACTTTTGTCAGTTAACTGTATTCTTTGTCTCACTGCTTGTGTACAATCCTCATTTGTCAAAATCCAATAGTGTTCTGTTACCAATTTTATTACTGTACAAGGACATAAAAATAAAAGTGACTAGAATAGTTTATTCACTGTCCCCATTATTTTCTTACATTTAGTTTATTTTTTTTATTTGTAGGATGATGTGTAGTGTTAATGATAGTGAGAGGTAGTGTGGGTGACCTCACATTGCTTGCTTCTATTGTCACTGACATCTCACATTACCTACGTCTTTTCCTCTCACTTCTGCATTACTCTTGCCCCTACTCCTTTATTCCCCCTTATTCCCATTATTATTCCCGTCTTTCTCTACCGCTCTCTGTATGACACCTAAGCTCGTCTTGATAGATTATTATTATCAAAACTAAGCACTAAGCCACCGGTGTCAAACAACGCTGCTCGACTTGATAGAATATAATTTATAATTGTTGCCAACAGTTACGAAGGAGACCAGAGATTATACAAAAATAGTCTGAGTAGGGGCGCCACGAGTACGCTAAGAGACCACACAATAAGTGTCAGGGGCCCAAGAATGTTCAACTGCCTCCCATCATACATAAGGGGCATTACCAATAGACCCCTGGCTGTCTTCAAGAAGGCGCTGGAAGGGTACCTTAAGTCAGTATCTGACCAACCGGGCTGTGGATCGTACGTTGGGTTACATGCGGCCAGCAGTAACAGCCTGGTTGATCAGGTCCTGGTGCACTGCGAGGCCTGGTCGCGGACCGGGCCGCGGGAGCGTTGACCACTGAATCCCCCCTCCAAAGTACAGGTGACAGCACAGCTGAGTCCTCTGGCTCATTACTCTGAGCATCAACATGACCAGGGACTCAAGAGAAAATTTCCATGTTTCTGCTAGAGATTCGGCGCATCAAAGTTGGATAAGAAGACCTACGGGATGAGGCAAATTAAATTTTTTTTGATAGCCTGCAAGGCACTAAAGAAACCCAAAAACTACTACAAATGTTGAGGTAAACCTTCATGCAATACGGATAATCGCAATGAGAATTGCATACAGTTCAGCTATGAAAGTGCTAGCCGAGTCTAATAAATGACCATACACAACACTGCTCGGGGACACTGCTGCAAACCCGACACCGTCAGAGTGTAAACTGCGACGACATGAGAATGAGACCGGAAGTGCTTAAGAAAAAAGGAGCAAGAAGCAACTATAGGTATATAGCATTCTCACACGGTAGTGGGTAAGAACAGAAATTAACTGTCTCAACCTCCCGAGGGGTAAGAGAAAAGGAAGATGCTAGATGAACATATGAAGGAGGGAAACTGAAGAGAAGACAAGAGAGTAAATATGAAGAGAAAAGGGATGGACCTCTAATGGACCTCTACCAACGTCCATTACTATTTTCTATGTAGAAGGATCATGAAGGTCATGAGAATGGAGGCAATGAGCATCATGGCGATCAAAGATAGAACATTCACCTCTGCATATAAGCTCTCGAAAGGGAACGAGCGAAAAGCACCTAGACAAACATAATCCCTGATGATGGATGTGATCAAGTTTAAAAAGTTTTGTGGGAGAGGCCATAGAATATATCTGATCGTCATAACCGAGTTTCGATGGGATTACGGCAGAGTGAATCAGAAGGAGAGCTCGTCCATCCGCCCCCAAGAAAGACGAGCGAGGGTTTTAAAGAAGCTCAGCCGGCTATGGCAAGTTGCTTTCTAGTAAGTAATGTGAGGTTTCCAGGACAGCCAGTGATCAAACAGGAGGCTTAGAAATCTGACCGTGTCACAATCAGGGATACAGGAAACATACAGGTACAATGGAGTATTAGAGACAATAGAATATCTGGAGAAAGTAATTTGGCACCAGAAAATTTAAACCCCTGAGTAGTGGCCCAGTGGGAAACATGGGTGACAGCATTCTGGACTGAGGCTGCTACTAGGTGCTGTCAGCGTCTGTACAGGCTATAATAATGTCATCAACATAATGTGATGGCCAAATATTAGATGGAAGAATAAAGGCCAGAGCATCTATAGCTAGTAGAAAAAGAGTGGTACTAAGACACATCCTTAAGGGACACCTTCAGCTTGGACAAAGTCTTGAGAGAGCTAATTATTTTTTTGTTATATTTTATTTAGAAGGACAGTACATATACAGAGTTCATACAATTATTAACATTGTACATCAATAAGGTACAAAGATAAACAGCAATCCACTTAACGAGAGTACCGTACTCAAACACCTTCAAATTTTTTACAATAAGGTAACTCCTGTTTCAAATACCAATACCCAATTCAACCCTAATACAAAGTAACAAAGCATGGTATTATCCATAACACCCCATAAACTAAGCCCCCCTGTCCCAAGACAAACCCCCCTTTTTCTGAGTGGAAAGAAAGTAAAGCTACGAAAAGTGTACACAGAACTTATGCTTTAACCTAAAAGCACATATATACAATACTGTCCAAATATATCATTAACTTACAACACAAACAGACTTAACACATAAAACTCAAATTACACCAAAGGTCCTAAAACATAAACCAAAGCTACAGTCTACTAGTTGCACATGTCTTACAGCACTTGCACATGAGAACACATAACATCAGTATGTACCGTTTACATAACAACAGGTCCACGCCATTCAAAAAAAAAAAAATTTAAATATACAAAGGCAAATTTACAAATTCATTTATATAAAAGACATACAATATTTCAGGTAATATATACCAAGAATTGCAAAGTATAATTACCCCCTGGAGTATCAACCTCACAGGGAAACAAATAAAAAAATAATAAAAATATGATACCATACATAAGGCCCATAATACATATGTAGAGCCGTACTACTACTAGCATTCAAAAACCATCCTGGCCCCTGAACACGTCAGAAAGCCCATCCCCCAGCCCCTGACCCCATACCAACTATATTATACTCAAGTCCACTCTCACAATCTACACCTTCTGTCTTAAGTCAAAACCCCAGCCCCTAAAATCTGTATGTACTCTGCCCACCCCCCACCATACACCCCTCATGCTTAACGTTTTCACACCCACATACGCCACTACCACTCACTCTCTTTACCACATTCGAACCTCAACTAACTCCAAAACAAATAAAAATGACAGTCCCCGGGAACTCAACCCATCCCAGTGCTACCCTGCTCCCAACCCTACCATCACACCTACCGTCAGATTGGGATAATCCAAGGAAAAACTATTTTCCCACACCCTCCCATATAAAAGCCTATTCCTGCAAACTGGGTGGTACACATGCGCCGCAAGTGCCCGCACCCTACAACCACTCCCCACGTCCCTCATACCCCATGAAACATACAAAAAATCTGCCACCACATACATCACAACCTGTCGAACATCCATGGTGACCCCTCCCACATCAAAATGCAAAGCCCTCAAAGTCGAAATGTTACCCCCCCCCCCGCCACTATACAAAGGGCCCTCGCTAACCATATCCTGACAACCCCCAAGGTTTCACAAAAATACACAGCATGGAAAGCTGTCTCCTCCTCTCCACATAGTGGACAATTCCCCACACCCATATAACCCATCCGAAAAAGCACAGACCTCGAAGCTAAAATTCCCAACAAAAACCTATACACCAGCTCCTGAACCTGCAGCTGTAATCTGAGCTTTCTAAAGTCTCCCCAAATCCCCCTCCAATCATAGATTGGGTAAGTTTCTACTCCCTGTATCACCTCCCCCTGCCTACCTGTTCTCTCAAGCCTGCTTACCCTTACCTTCCTTGCATCCTGTGTTGCCAACAAATTGCACACCATATCTTCACAAACCAATAACTCCTTCCCCGTCCACCATTTCCTCACATCCTCCATGACTGCTCCCACTCTCATACCCCTCTCCCGTCCCACCCTCAGGTAACTCTGCTTCACATAAATCGCCTTCACAAGTGTCCCCAATGATATGAGACCCAGCCAGCCCTGCCGCACGCTCATCATGACCACCTCCTTCCATAGCCACGGCCTCCCATAACCCCACACATACCTCAAAACCCCCCTCTGCAGTTCCTCAAGATCGGTTGACCTCAGGGGATATACTTCTGCTACCCCCATACCTTGCTATACACAAGAGAGTTTACCACCACCACCCTCTGCTGCAATGTTATATCCCCGGCCCTCCACCCTCGCATCCTATCCAATGCACTACTCACAGCCTCCCCAGAATTTACCTTCTGCACTTCCCCAGCATCTGCCATGTACACAACCCCACAAATCTTAATTCTATCCACAATGTTCCACCCATACGCTTCCCCCCCCACCCCACCCACGTACCTACTTCCAATAACTTAGATTTTGCCCCATTAACCCTTATCCCAGTAGTTGCTCCAAAGACCTCAATTATACAGCCCACATTCCCCAAACCGGTCTCTCCTCCCACTAAAATCGTGGTGTCATCCACATACCCCACAATCTCAGGTCTGCTAGGACCCTCCCCACACCATTTCCTCATCCCTTCCTCTATAAGCCTATAAAAGGGGTCTTGCAAGCATGCAAAGAGGATTTGAGACAAGGGACAACCCTGTCTTAAACCTCTCCCAGGTAAATGGGAAGTTGGGGTTGCACCGGCAACCCCAACTTCCCATTTACCTGTACTCTGACCCTTGCAGGCATACACAAAGTCTTCACCCACCGCACTATCTCGTCCCCAAATCCCTGTGCCTATAAAATTATCCTCAATATACTTCTATCAACGCAGTCATACGCCTGCTTCCAATCGATCCCCAAGACGCCCCCCCCCGACTGCCCTCCAAAAAATCTCTAATCCTCTCGTGCCCCTGTCGCATACCTGGTACCTCATACTGTCCTCTATGTATAACTAAGTCAATCACCTTTTTCATGCGATTGCCTAACACCTTTGCAAATAGTTTATAATCAGAACACATGAGGGAGATCGTCCTATTGGCACCCAGGGTCTTCCCCCCCACCTTTATGAACCAAGACAACTACCCCTGTGTCCTGCGTCTCCCCCATCACACCCCCTTCCTTCACACAGTTTAGCAGAGACCAGACATTCCTTCACACAATCCCAATTTACAATATAGAAGTCATTAGGGATACTGCTGGCTGCAGCTGCAGCCGCAGCAAGCAGCAACAAGGCTGCTCCTATATCTTGCCGTCCCCTGGGCCTATCCGAACTCCAGTGATGGCCAAATTTGCAAGTACTGCTGCAACAACATGCAAGTAAACTATAGTGACATAAAAACTGACGGTGATGACAACGAAATGGACTAAATATGACAGAAGAGGGACCGGCATTCAAGTACCAGACCTGCTGCCAGACGTGAACCAGACACGAGACGTTTTCCACTAAATGAAATAACTGACCTCCATATCAACTGCACCAGTGTTTAACGGGAAGACAACATGGCAGAAAACCTGATCAACTAATCTCCAAGGAAATGACAGGTCTGTAGGACTTTTTTCGTCAGTGCCAAACGAGGGAAAGATTTGAGCCTTTAAACATGGCTGACCGGCATTCAAACAGCAGCTACTGCCAGACGTACAACTAGCGAAGTGAAATTCTCATCTTTGCTGACGTTCATCTGTTGACAGTAGCATCATATCTGTACCACCATCATATCACCTGTACCAGTGCTAACGAGAGGGAAACACAGGAGACATCGTCAAATCAACAGTACAAAACTCCAAGGTATAGGACGGTTATCCCTCAGTGCCAGTCGTGGGAAAGAAGTGAATAGTTAAATAGTCAAGGTTAATGTTTTAGTAGCTGACCTATATTCAGCTGACCAGTGTACAGTGAGAGAATCATAGCAGAAAAAGCCAAATATATCTATAAACTCAAGGAAAGTCAGGTGGCGTTACTCCCCTCAGTGTTTTAAAAATGGCTGAGTCAGCAGACCAGGTCAGGAGACAACAACACGACACAACCCCCGATAAATGGAATTGAGGGGGATTTGGAAGGATAAAACCATTGATTAAACCTTTCTGGTCTACCAGAATTGAAAGGAGTTAGAAGTTAATTGGTGAAGCCAGACTGTGAAGTGAGGTGGGTAGGGGAGTGTGTAATAAGGGGTTAACTGTAAGGGTTTTGTGAAGTTAAGGGAAAAGTGAGCAGTGAAGAGGGTTTTGAAGAGGTTAACTGTAAGGGTTTTGTGAAGTTAAGGGAAAAGTGAGCAGTGAAGAGGGTTTTGAAGAGGAAATTTTACTAGTAATTCAGTGTGATTGCTAAAGCAGATACTAAGTGTACTAGGGACTGGAAAAGAGAAATAAATATTATTGTATATGAGTAAAAGAGCGAAGAGTGAAAATGGCAGGCATTAGAGGGGTACAGGCTGCCATAATTATATTTATATTTCTTCTTCAATTCCATGAAGAAAGAAATCAGTCATGGGGGTTGGAAAAGGTGAATGGAGTAACAGCGCCCTGGACAGTAAAAGCCCAACAGTTGCCATCCTACCAGAAAAGTAAACCTCACTATCGCCGCAAGGTATGGCAACACCGCATACCCAAACAAAAACAGTGGCACACAGCTCTTATTGTAGCGCTCTTAAGTGGTGATATCCAAATTAATCCAGGACCTCAAACTATTGTGCAGAGGCAAAACAGACAGATAAATGACGGCGATAATGACGGTCTAGTAGCTAGGGATGATAACCTTAACTCCATATGTAATGCATACATAGGTCAATGTGAGACAATACAGTCATTATTATCTCAAACACTACCAAACAGATGCATACACTGTACTAAAGTACGCATGAAAAACAGAAAAGGCACCTTATGTAAAATGTGTAAGGGGTGGGTGCATGATGGATGTATGTACAATTATAGCAACGGTGCCAGAATTCATTTTGTGTGTAACAAATGCACTTTGGCACAGTTACCCTTTAGCAGTGATGACATTGATTTACCTAATTTTAATACAAATGACCCATTGCCATATATTGATGATTATGATTGTTTTATGAAAACAGGCCTTCACTTTATTCATGTCAATGCAAGATCACTTCTTCCTAAATTGGCAAAGATTAGGATTCTAGCTAACAAAATTAGGGCGGCAGTTATAACCATCTCTGAATCTTGGTTGGATGATACGGTGACTGACGACGAGGTCAAAATAGATGGTTACAATATAAAATGCTTAGATAGGAACAGAAAGGGTGGTGGAGTATGTGCCTACATTAGAAATGACTTAGCTTACAACCCAAGACCTGATTTAAATAACAATAACCTGGAGATTCTATGGTTTGAAGTGCTGCTTCCCAAGACCAAACCCATCTTAGTAGGAACTAGTTACCGCCCTCCTACCCAGGACCAGTTCTTAGAAGACTTTTCCAGAGTCTTGTCCGGAGTTCAAAGCAATTGCGAAACAATAATACTGGGCGACTTCAATATCTGTTTTCAGCAACAAAATAACGGGCTATGCAAAAGGTATAAGCAAATTCTAGGATTAAATAGCTACACCCAACTAATTAATAAACCAACTTGGATCACACAGTTCTCAGCCACCCTAATTGACCACATACTTTGCAACCGCGCTGAGAACATTAGTCAGTCAGGCGTCATTACCACAGGTCTTAGTGATCATTTCATCATTTACTGCACCAGGAAAATCACTAGGGATAGGATAGGCCTACACAGGACAATAAAAATGAGGTCAACTAGAAACTACAGTAAAGAAACACTGGTAAATAGGCTACACAATTGTGACTGGACAGAGATAACAAGTTGCACGGACGTAAACGATGCCTGGGAAAAATTCAAAACAATGTTCACTACCATTCTTAATAATATTGCACCAGTTAAAGAGGTTAGGATTAAACGAAGAACTGAACCCTGGATGACTACTGAGATATTAGATAATATGAAATTCAGAGACCAGCTGCTAAAAAGATTTAAAGCAAACAGACAGGATATTGCAGCACTAAATGAATTCCAAAGGGTGAGGAACAGAGTACAGAGGCTTATAAAAGGAGCAAAGGCAAAGCACTATTGCTCAAAAATTGAAGAGTATAAGCATAACCCCAGAAAGCTCTGGCAACAACTAAAACAGTTGGGGTATAGCCATAAGCCAGTAGATAGGTCTAACATAGTACTCACTATCGATAATGAGGTATGCCACGAAACATCTAAGGTGGCAAATTGCTTTAATTCCTACTACACATCTGTTGCATCAACACTAGTAAGTAAACTACCAGCTGCATCAAATACCTTTAACACAGACTCTGATAAGTTTCAAACATACTATACCAATAAAGGGGTAACCCCAAACAGTTGTCAACTAGTAAGTGTATCTCATGACTTCATTCAAAAGAACTAAGCAGGTTAAACCCAACTAAGAGCACAGGCCCTGATAACATCCCGTCTAAGTTCCTAAAAGATGGTGCTTCTGAACTGTCAATCCCTATTGCTCACATAATAAATCTATCAATCACCACTAATACCGTACCGGAGGGGTTCAAGGAGGCCAGATGTAAGCAACTATAGACCTGTTAGTATACTCAGTATAATATCTAAAATTCTGGAGAGGGCGGTGTATTCTCAAGTAGTTAAGTACCTTAATGACAACAGCATTCTCCATAGCTATCAATCGGGCTTTAGAAGATCCTACTCAACCGATACCTCCCTTATTAATCTGATGGATTACCTGAGAACTGAAATGTCAAAAGGGAACCTCATTGGTATGGTAACCTTAGACCTGCAAAAGGCCTTCGATACTGTCAACCACAATATATTATGTAAGAAACTTCAAGCTATCGGTATAGGTTCTGTAGACTGGTTTAAGTCCTACCTTAGCAACAGGAGACAAATAGTCAAAATCAACAAAACGGAATCAGAACCCCTGCCGATAACATGTGGAGTTCCCCAAGGTAGTATTCTGGGTCCCTTACTATTCTTATGTTATGTCAATGATATGCCTATCAGTGTCAAGTGCAAACTCCTACTGTATGCAGATGACAGTGCTCTGTTAGTGACAGGTAAAGACCCACAAGATATTGCTAATGTTTTAACACTGGAACTGGAGTCCTGCAGCAAATGGTTAGTAGACAACAAACTATCATTACACCTAGGAAAAACTGAAGCCATTCTCTTTGGAACGAAATATAAACTGAGAAGGGTAAATAATTTTAATGTTCAGTGTAATGGGGAGTCCATCACTTTGGTTTCATCAGTAAAATATCTGGGAATCCCCTTTGACCCATGCATGTCAGGAGAATTGATAGGGAACAGTGTAGTAAAGAAAGCGAATGCCAGACTGAAGTTCCTGTATAGACAAGCACAGTGTCTACCTACTGAGGCTCGCAGGACCCTATGTCTAGCCCTTATACAATGCCATATGGATTACGCTTGCTCTTCATGGTACTCTGCCTTGACAAAAAAACTGAAAGATAGACTGCAAATCACCCAGAACAAAATCGTAAGATTCATCCTGGGGCTGGGACCAAGAGAACATGTAGGCCAGGATGAATTACAGAAGTTGGATATGCTGAATGTTGAAGACAGAGTAAAACAACTGAAGCTAAATCATGTTTATAAAATTGCTCATGAACAGTGTCCAGAATATCTTGCTGTCAATTTTGTCAAGGTTTGGAACCAAAGCAATCATAGTACTAGGGGGAGAGAGCACAACTTTGTAGTACCCACAGTCAGTGGCCAGGCGTCAAACACCTTTTATTGTACAGCAATAAAGGAATGGAACAGACTACCCGCACATGCCAAAGCCAGTCATAGCATGAACCAGTTCAAGAAGACTGCCAAAAAGTGTCTGATGAATGAAGCTACAGAAAGGGAGGGGAATGATTTTCTATTTTTTAGCTAAAATACGTGTAAATTTTACCTTATCCCTAGTAATGACCCTCGTATTGTAGATAGTCTTAATGACCCTCGTGTAGTAGATAGTCTTTTTAGTATGATAATAAGATGTTATCTTCATTGTAGAATAATAAGAAAATATTATAACCTTTATATTATAATAATAAGGTAAAAGGACCCCAAAGGAAATAAGTCACTCTGTCTTACTTTTTTGGGTTATCCTAGGTTCTCTACACATATGCTGCTATGTATGATAATTCTATGTAACTGTATTTGTGTATACCTGAATAAATTTACTTACTTACTTACTTACTTACTAGGGATCCCATCAATCCCTGGCACCTTTCCCCATCTCATTACCGCCTCCCCCACTTCCTGTTCACTATTTCTACCCCCTAGTGCTGCCCACTCCCCCGCCCTTAGAACCCCCAATATTCCATTCCTTATCATCTCCTTCTCCCTTCCTCCACCTTCCACCTGCTTTAAAGTCTCCCTAAACCAATAATCCACATAGTTGCTCATTCCATCAGTTGTACTTAGTACTTGCCCCACTCTATATCCCCCTACCCCTTTACACACCTCTAATCCCATTATCGTGGTCATCTGCTGTCTTTCCTTGAACCTCTGCAATACACAACCCGATGGTTTATCTTCCCATAATACCTCCTCTAACCCACCCTTCACACATATCGCATCGAAACGTGAATTTTGTATTTCCTCCAATCTTCCCCTCAGCTCCTCTATATCCCCATGCCTACCACCCCCTCCCCCTTCATAACAATCATAAAGCTGCCCCTCAAGGTATTTCTGTAAACCCAACCACCACTACACCTCATCCCTTCCTTTATGCTGATAATACTCCTTAATCCCCGGTTTAGCACTCTTCTCCCACCATCCCAATACATCCTCCTCCTGATTGCATGTATTCCAGAGATGCCTCAACCAGTCCCTAATGACAACCCCTCCTCCTCACCCTCTTTTATTCTGACTGTGCTCTCCGCTGGCATGTAAACCCCTATAAAACATACTCTCGTTTCACCCCACTCACCATCCACCCTCACCACCCTCCCCCCCTCCTCCCACTTTATTATACGTAAGGGACTGTTTTCCTTCACAGCCACAGCCACTCCTCCTTTTAACCCTCATAGACCCACTCACATATAACTTATAACCTTTCAGTAATAATGTACAGCCGAGCTTATAATTATGTTCTTGTATAAAACATACATCTACATTATACCTCCTGAGGAACCATTCCATCCAGATTCTTTTCACTTCATTCCTCAATCCATTTACATTAATTGTTACTACCTTGAATTACTTTAATACCAGCGGCTTTCCCTTTCTCCTTGGTAGATGTCCTACTATACTTTCCTGTTAAAGAGGTTCTCGTATGGCAGCCTGCCTGTTCAACCCCCCTACCCCCCTTGTCTTTAGAACTATTCATCCCTTCATTACCCTTCCCCTCTCTCCCCATTTGGCTCACTTCCTTTTTCCAAGACTTTACCCCTGATCTCTGTCCTGGAGTGAGAACGTCGTACATCTCCGACATTCCAGCCGATCGCTTATGTGAACTTCCGTCACCACACGCTTCTTCATCTCTCGTTCCCTCCTTATGTATTTCTGCCACAACTATGTGCACAGTTTACCTGGAGTTTACCTGGAGAGAGTTTCGGGGGTCAACGCCCCCGCGGCCCGGTCTGTGACCAGGCCTCCTGGTGGATCAGCGCCTGATCAACCAGGCTGTTGCTGCTGGCTGCACGCAAACCAACGTACGAGCCACAGCCCGGCTGATCAGGAACTGACTTTAGTTGCTTGTCCAGTGCCAGCTTGAAGACTGCCAGGGGTCTGTTGGTAATCCCCCTTATGTGTGCTGGGAGGCAGTTGAACAGTCTCGGGCCCCTGACACTTATTGTATGGTCTCTTAACGTGCTAGTGACACCCCTGCTTTTCATTGGGGGGATGGTGCATCGTCTGCCAAGTCTTTTGCTTTCGTAGTGAGTGATTTTCGTGTGCAAGTTTGGTACTAGTCCCTCTAGGATTTTCCAGGTGTATATAATCATGTATCTCTCCCTCCTGCGTTCCAGGGAATACAGGTTTAGAAACCTCAAGCGCTCCCAGTAATTGAGGTGTTTTATCTCCGTTATGCGCGCCGTGAAAGTTCTCTGTACATTTTCTAGGTCGGCAATTTCACCTGCCTTGAAAGGTCGTTTTGGGGAGTACCCCAGTCTCCGACGCCTCTATACTTTGTTGCCGACTTATAGGCAATGGTATCTGATCCCTCCTTCCTGCTTTCTTATGGCATTGGGCTGCCATATGGTCATAAGACCCACACAGTCTGCATGTCTTCCTCTGTCCTGAGTAATACACATAGACCTGAGTCCTGAAGACGTCTAGTAGCACATACGATGGAATTGGCTGCCGTAAGGTCATTTTCAGTGTAAATGATTCCTCAGGCAATCCTTCATAAGGTCCATTTTTCCACATTCCCAACTCAGCTGAGTGGATTTTTCCATAGTTACAGAAAACTGCTACCACATCATGCTCTGTTGCCTCAAATGGTACATTCCTTACTTTTACCCACGTCATGTAACTCGACACATCATGGAGGCATACCTCCACTGCAGTGTTCACGGCCAGTCTTCTCTCTTGATATTTGTTAACGATGCTAGAGTAGAAGCCCTCCTCCTTAAACTTGAAGAAGATCCTTGTAATTCCATTTTTGGCTACTCCATACAATTCGTCATTCGGTATGCTATATACCTCGCCGATGATCGTAGGCAGGAGCACCTGCATCGCTGAACTTGTAAGCGTTCCACGAACCAGTTCGACACACACCGTGTTTACACGGCGACCATGTCTCTTCGCCATTTTGAATATTCAAAACAGGGAAAACTGCGCAGAAAGCCAGCCTAGACAGGAGCGTCTGCGCAGCAGGTCCACACGGCCCGAAAGCAATGCAAACAATATGGTGCGAGTTGAAGGAATGTATCCCATGTATGTGTGGGGTGATATATGGAGGCGGATTCAACAGTTGCGTCTGCCTGCTCAAGTACGGGAAGGGGTTTTTAAATTTTTACATGGAATCTTGCCGTCCAGGGTGGTGTTGCATAATAGGCGTTTGGGGGAAGACTGGGGTTGTCTGGGGTGCGGGATGGAGGAATCCGCTTTTCACGTTGTGTATTTCTGTGAGACTTTAGGTATGGTACGAGAATGGTTCAGTGTTTCCCATTCTACAGGTGCTGTGTAACACGTATTTCTTTTTCTTTTTATTTAAAACATCATAAATTACAAGGTAGTATCAAATATTAAATACCACAACAATACAGGATCTGGACAAGATTACTAAGAATTATGTCACAAGTTCAAGAGAAAAAATTTTGAAACACGCAAAATAAATACACACCATTCACTGATACACATTATACAAAATGATAATATATCTGACACATACACACAAAACTGTTGGAGGGGGGACCCCCCCCATGAAAACTCATCTATAAATACAGCCACATCATTCACACACGTATTGATCACAGCAGTGATCAAACATAAATTTTTGTAACTTTATATATACATGCAACTGATTATGAGATTTTACTTAAGAATAAATTCTGGTAATTATCCGAAAACATTTCTCTATAACAAAATAAGGATTACACAAAATTACATAAGCGTATAAAGCATCAACAACTACAAGATGTTTACAGCATACGTTGCATCAGCAACGAAACTTAATAACATTACAAAAGTTACGGAAAACAAATTATGTAAAAACAAATATTAACCCCATCTAAGAGGAAAGAAATTCCCTACAAAATTACAATAAAAAACTGCGAAAATACATACCAGAAAAATTATCTTTGCAAAAATTGGTAGACTAACATGGACAGTGACTTCTATAACTCTTTTAATCACAAGGACCTAATTTATACAAATCTTGGGCTAATCAAAATCTTGCACACAAAACTTACATGTCAACACAGCACCACTCAGTACATACCTTCCCGACCCTCACATTCCTTCGCAAGTCCTGTACCTCATACACTCCCACTCGGAAAAACTAATGGCAACCCGCTTATAAAGGAAACCAGTCCTTTACGTATAATTTTTTTTTAAATTTTATTAATAAAATCCATACAACAAATATAAATCAAAATGAGAAAGCGTTTCCAGGTCTGCTATCCAACAAACAATATTGCACACACACATCAGTATTCTGTTTAAAAGCAAAACCCCTTCCCACAATTCCTAGGATACAGAACAAGACATATAATATCAACAAAACATAATGGATGTTAGGTAAGACACATATGCAACAGTTAGGTATCTTTATTTCGAAACGTTTCGCCTACACAGTAGGCTTCTTCAGTCGAGTACAGAAAAGTTGATTGAAGCAGAAGAGACTTGAAGACGATGTAATCAGTCTATCACCCTTAAAGTTTTGAGGTGGTCAGTCCCTCAGTCTGGAGAAGAGCTTTGTTCCATATTGTTTCACACTATGGAACAATGCTCTTTAACAACCTGTCGGTATTTTATACCATTTTAATGTTCAAAACATAATGGAGCTACCCTGCAAAACAAAACTATACCATACAAAAAAAAATATCCACGATATGTAAAAATCTGTCTGCATAATACACTGGAAATAACCGTACTGCTTACAATAATGCATGGCATAAAGACAATAGAATTACAACTGACGTAATACACCAGAAACATTTACTATGGTTATCCTACAGCAGTCATCCCTCAATCCCCCCCCGGCAGGAACCCACTTCACCCCACCAATTTATTCCCTACTACTATATCTGCTTTCTACCGATCCATACCTTGTAACGAAAGTGGAATAGTCAATATCATCAGTAAGATATCAAGAGGCATGTATATACAGTACTTGGACACAATAATGGACCACTCTAAGAAGACCGCATCATATAAAGTGTAGCACAACATAGGAAAGAAGTGTTTTTTAAAGCATTTTAAGACTATTACCCACTCAAAACTTCTATATAAAGCACCTCGTTACACACCATACCAATAATTAAAACACAAATCTTCCAGCACACACTTTACGACTCGCAGGTCGCATGACATACATTGCTGTGACTCTTATGTACTTAGTAAAACCAGTACTAACAGGTGCACACACAATACATCGCAAAAACAATTGCATTACAAAACTCCAAACAATTCACGCTATATGCAACTAACACCAACCTGGGAAATTAGAAAAATTTGTAAAACATAAACATTAAACACGGCGTAGCCTCTGTTGGTGACTTAGTGGTTCAGCATGACTCAGCATAAGAAAACCATACCGTGGTTCTGAGTACCACTCCCCCCCCTTTCTCAGACTATGATACTCAATCACACCAGCAAGACACTATACCCCAGACCACACAAAGGTTCCCTTCCTTCACCCTACATTACACCCAGATTCACCATACACACCAAATAGAACATGCAGTCCAGACGCGAAAAAACCTAACTCTTCTCTCCCCTCCCCCCGGGAGACCAACCCCTTGGCTCCACCAAGGGATTATACCTACCCCCACCTCATTACTCCCGTAACGTTTCCATCGTTAGATTCCTATACCCCAACGAAAAAGCTCCCTCCCAGCATTGCCCATACACCTCTCTATTCCTACATTTCGTCCTATAAACATGACACATCAGCGCCTTGATGCGCATCGCACCCCTAAGCCCCCGCATACCCCATGACACATAAATAGTCAAGTACCAAATATGACACAGAACGTCGTACAGCGTCCGAGCAATCTCCCATTTCAAGACTCAAAACTCTAAGCATCGACAAACCCCCTCCCCCCTTCCACTCGTCAGAGAACACCCTTGAACCAATTCCTAACTGTATGTAAACTGTCACAAAAGTATACGACATGAAACGCAGTTTCCGGCCACCCACACCACACACAGGTCTGATCCTGGGTCATTCCCATAATGTACAATTGTGCCTTGGACGCCAAAATCTCGTGGAGGAATCGGTAACCAGTTTCCCTAACCCGTGGTTGTAAGCACAATTTCTTGAACCCCTGCCATATAGTCTTCCAATGATATCCTGGGAAAACCTCAGCACCGATGACTTCTGGCGATGTTATACCTATATTATCTAGTTTACCTGCCTTAACTCTCACAGGGTTTTGCACCATCAATAAGTGCCATAACATTGCTTCGCACCTTGTGAGGTCCTTCCCCACCCACCATCGTCGAACCTCCCTCATCACTGCATCAACTCTCGCTCCCCTGACCCCACCCCTTGTTAGGAATTCCTGTCGTACGTATATGCCCATTAGACAACTGTGTAGTGGTATTAGCCACAAACCTCCCCAAGTTACGTGTGTCATAACTATGTCCTTCCCTAACCAATGCCTACGGTAACCCCATATGAAATCCAAAGCCTTCCTCTGTAACCGCAACACATCGTCAGTCATCAATGGATAGACCGCTGAAACAAACCATAATTTACTATACACCAGTACATTGACAACGATTACTCTTTGGTGTAATGTTACATCACCCGGTCTCCATCCCGCCATCCTACGAATTGCAGCTGTAACTACAATGGATAAATTAAATGCATGCGCCGCCTGTTTGTCATTGCAAAAATGCACACCACAGATCTTTATACGCTCAACGGTTCTCCACCCATACTCTGTACCTAACGTCCCGCCCACCCAGGACCCCACCTCCAAAAGTTTGGATTTTTCTCTATTAATGCGCAGGGAAGAAGCATCGCTAAAAAATCTTATAACCTTATTTATGAACGATAAACCATTCCTACTATGTGCCAAGATGGTGGTATCGTCCACATAACCTAAAATTTCTACTGCTTCTTCCTGCACACAATCCTCCCCCCCTACCCCACCCATTACCAATCTATAAAAGGGGTCCTGGAAACAAGCAAACAAAAGCTGTGAGAGGGGACACCCCTGCCGCATCCCCCACCCCATGCCCATCATGGGCCCCACCCACCCACTGACCGGGACTCGTACCTGTGCCTCCGTATATAACATACGTACCCACGCTACTATTTCTTCCCCGAAACCCTGCTTCAATAATATAGCTAATAATGTTTCCCTATCCACATTGTCAAAAGCCTTTTCCCAATCCAATCCTACGACTCCGCCTCCACTACAATCTTTCACGAAACTTTTGAGGCGTCGATGACCATCTCTCATAGATCGGCCAGGAATCCCATATTGCCCTTCCCATATTTCCTTGTCCAAAACTCGTTTCATCCGGTTTGCCAAAATACGCGCAAAAATCTTATAATCCGCCCACATCAACATGATGGGCCTATATGCCTCTAAAGATTCGCAGACCTCGGCCTTTGGTACCAATACTACAGCACCCAACCCCGCTTCACCGCCCATGCTACCTCTAGTTTTCATTGAATTGTAAAGTCGAACCAACATATGTTTTAACAGTTCCCAATGAACTACATAAAAATCACCTGGCATCCCATCCCAACCAGGTGATTTCCTCAGTGCCTGTCCCTGAACAGCCTTGGAAACCTCCTCCTCCGATATACAACCCTCCATGTCCTCTCGATCCACGTCTCTCAAATTTGCACTATGCCACGCAGTAAAGCTTCCCTCGCCTCTCGATTCCCCTCTCTACCCTTCCATTTTCTCTCAAACCATTGGTCTGCATAGGTCCCTATGCTCTCAGTAGTAACTAGCCTTTGTCCTTTATGATAACCACCCAAGTCATCACCGACCACTACTGACAAAACTGTCGTCGCCATAAGTCTCATTCTGAAACTTTTTTTTTTTTTATTTTTATTTAAAACATAGAACAAACCATACCCCCGGCCGGGATTGAACCCGCGGTCATACAGTCTCAAAACTCCAGACCGTCGCGTTAGCCACTAGACCAGCTAGCCACAATAAGATTCATCCAACTAGGTATATTTCTACACCATAGGAAGGTTAGCACAGGCACAATTGTGACCACAAATGCAAGTTTTTACAGACGAATCTCCAGCTAGCGTGGCCGTGACGAACTCTAGCTCAAGTCCCTTCATTGCCGTCAACATGACTCAAGAAATCGTAATGACACGATTGCAAACAAACTATACCCCCGGCCGGGATTGAACCCGCGGTCATAGAGTCTCAAAACTCCAGCCCGTCGCGTTCGTCACGGCCACGCTAGCTGGAGATTCGTCTGTAAAAACTTGCATTTGTGGTCACAGTGGTGCCTGTGCTAACCTTCCTATGTTATAGAAATATACCTAGTTGGAGGAATCTTATGTGGCTAGCTGGTCTAGTGGCTAACGCGACGGGCTGGAGTTTTGAGACTCTATGACTGCGGGTTCAATCCCGGCCGGGGGTATGGTTTGTTTGCAATCGTGTCATTACGATTTCTTGAGTCATAGAACAAATACAATAATGTATAAGAGTATAAAATAAAAACCATACTAGATATTACAAAACCTCTAGTACACAATCCCGGTACATTTAAAGAACACCATAGATCATGGCCATATTACAACCATATACATAACCCACAACCATATACATAAGCCACAACCATATACATAACCCACAACCATATACATAACCTACAAACCCTCCTTTTACAATAATCATTATTGCCAGTGCAGACACACCTGACACTTCTACCCCCCCCCCTGCATGTACAGTCCCCGTTCTAAATAACATACATTAATTTTCCTAATGAATGGTCATTGATAACAATTTCTACTAAAATAACCCAACCAACCGATTTCCAAACAAACAGTCGGAGTCATTATAAGACATGTAGGAACGAATCCTACAATCATATATATATGTATACATATACGCATGCATATACACACATACGTGTATGTGCACTTGTTCGTACAGAACAAACTGGATCATACATAGAAATAAAGCGCTAAATGACTTGTCTGCAAATAAACTAAAAAATATTACATTCAATGACAGAACTATACTTAAGACATTGGTTCCCACAAACACACCTACACACACACAAAGTTAATCTTACCGATTAACACTCAATATATAATAAGACCTTCCATACAAAATAAGGGTATATATAACCCCATCAAAAACTTATATATTTTCGTACATAGTGCATAAAGTACCCATTCAATACGATAAAAAGGAGACGTATGACAAGGCTAAATCTATCATCAGATTCGAATATATAAAACATAACCTCACAATATACATATAAATATAAACCTCCTATATAAAATGGTTCTTATAACAATAAGAGAAAAAACAGAAAATCACATACAACATTTGACTCTGTGATTTTACAAATTCATAAGGTCTACATACCCCGGAGCACCCGACGGCTCCCTACAAATAAACTTTACCCACATCAACCACCTTGCAAACTAATCAACCTTCCTCATCAGGCTTCCAATCACTCCAAGAGGACACACCACTGAAGAGACCAACCCCTTGCCTCTCACCCCGTCACCAAACGGAGTAGACGTTCAACAGTAAGTCCACGATATCCCTCCAGAAAACTAATTACCCACCTTCCCCCATATAATTGTTTGTTCCTACACGCTGTCCTATAAAAACACGCCGCTAACGCTTTTATCCTAATGTTTCCCTCCACGTCCCTCATCCCCCAAGAAACATACAAGTAATCAACTATTACGTATCTGATAGCCCTTCCCACCTCTTTGGGTACCCCTCCCATATCTAACATTAAAGTCCTAAGGGGTGATATCTGTCCCCCCACCAATAAAAAGAAAACCCTCTTCAACCACAATCTTACCACCTCCAAAGCAGAACAAAAATATACTACATGAAAAGCCGTTTCAACTTCCCCACAAAAACTGCATGACGCCTCTCTCACAAAACCCATTCGTCTTAGCACCTCTTTCGATGCTAACGTCCCCATAAGAAATCTATATACTAATTCCCTCGCTCTTGCCGGTATTCTTAATTTACTAAATTCCACCCACATCACTCTCCAATCATATGTGGGATACACTGCCATCCCTTGCATTGATTCCTGACGACGACCCACACCCACTAACCGTTTTACCTTGAGTTTTTTAACATTGCGTACCTTTAACATAAACCGCAACATATCTTCACACTCCACTAAGTCCCTGCCACCCCACCATTTGCGGATATCCCCCATCACCTCCCCCACCCGAAGACCCCTTTCCCCCACTGCCCGAATATACCTCTGCTTCACATATAGCGCCTTCACCCTAGACCCTAATGCAATCAATCCCAATCCTCCCTGCCTTACCGCAGTCATTACCACTTCTTTGCCCAACCACGCCCTCCCATAACCCCACACATACCTTAAGACTCTTCTTTGTAATTCCATAATATCCTGACTTCGTAATGGATAAATTTCCGCCACTCCCCACACCTTACTATAAATCAGCGTATTTACCACCACAACCCTTTGATGCAAGGTTACATCCCCGGCCCTTAGACTCCTGAGCCTACTCGAAGCTCTGTCCATTACCATTTCTGAATTAACCCTCCTGCTCTCCTGTGCATCTGCCAAAATCAAAATCCCACAAATCTTTAGCCTATCTACAGTTATCCAACCAAACTCCTCCCCCAAGGTCCCTCCTACACAAGCGCCTACCTCCAGCAACCGTGATTTCTGCTTATTAACTCTCATCCCAGTAGCATTCCCAAAAATCTCAATTACCCTTCCCACTTTACTTAAATCTTCTATCTCATTAAGTAAAACAGTTGTATCATCTACATAACCAACAATATTCCCACAATATCCTCCACTCTCCCCCATCCTTCCCATCCCACCATCAACCAGAACATAGAAAGGATTCTGCATACATGCAAAGAGTATTTGGGAGAGTGGACACCCCTGCCTTAAACCCCTCCCCATGCTTACAGAACTACCCAACCTACCATTTACCTGTACTCTCATTGATGCATTCTCATACAAAGTCCTCACCCATCCAACCACCCTCCCTCCAAAACCCATTCTCACCATACTCTCAATCAAAAATTCCCTATCCACATAATCATAAGCTTTCTCCCAATCCAGACCTAGAATACCTCCCTTATTACTACCCTCAAGGAAATCCCGAATATGTCCATGACCTACCCGCATACTCCTCCCCGGGATACCAAACTGTCCCTCATGTATCACCGACCCCATGACCTTCTTCAGTCTATTACCCAAAATTTTCGCAAAAACTTTGTAATCCGCGCACATCAAAGATATTGCATGGTAAGCACTCAACTCTCTACCCCCCCTCTTCTTTGGCACCAAAACTATGACACCCGTACTTTGCGATGTGCCCAACTTCCCACTAGTTAACATATGGTCCAATAGCCTAACAAAACACTGCCTAATACACTCCCAATGTGCTCTATAAAAATCATTTGGTATACCGTCTATCCTTGGTGTTTTCCCGGTACTCATCCCGAAAACTGCCTCTTCCACCTCAACCTCACTTATACCAACCTCCAACCCCACTCTATCCTGCTCACTTAAAACGCTATGGAACCCCCCTTCAAAAATACCCTCCCAGGAACCCCCTTCCCTCCAACTCCATTTCTCCCTTAACCAACTATGTGCATAAAGACTCATACTTTCCATATTGGATAGGACTCGACCCTCTGGATACCCTCTCACCCCAGGGCTTGTCTACAATTGTAGAATGGTGGTTACACTCTGTCGGTCCCTAAATTTACGTAAAACATACCCAGACGGCTTATCACCCCACAAAACATCCTCTAACCCCACCCTAACCCTAATTGCATCAAACCTATCATTGTGTAATTCAGTGATTCTACTCCGCAGACTGTCCATATCATCCCTCCTACCACCTCCCCCAACATAACAATCTTGCAACTGTCCCTCCAGATAATTTTGCAACCCAAAATGCCACCTCGCCTCTTCTCGTCCCCTAACCTTAAAAAAATTCTCTATTCCAGGTTTTGCCTGCATTTCCCACCAATCTAACAGATCTATCTCCCTGTCCCTAGCCTCCCAAAAAGGCAACCACCAATCACTGAAAAAAGGTCCCTCCCCCTCCTCCTTAAGAAGCCTTACATTTAATTTCCAGTACCCAGAATAAATACGCACCACTCCATCCCACATCAAATCTGCTATTACCGCCCTGTGATCCGAAAACCCCACATCGAAGGTTTGCACCCTCACAACATCTATACCCTGCTTAATATAAATTCTGTCCAATCACGCTTCATATCCCCTACGGACGAACGTATGCTCCACTAGGTATCCCCCCCTCCCCACCACATCAACAACCCCAATATCCCGCAATACATCCCTCAGCACACTCAGCACACAACCTGCCCCTCTCGGTTCGACATCACCACTCCTAATCACACATTTCCAACCACCTCCTATTACTGTTATAGCAGGCAAACCTCTCAAGTGATACAGCAATACCTCTCTGACAAAATCTACTTTTACCCTGATATTGCTAGTTGCTGGCATGTAAACTCCTACAAAACTAGCTCGACTCTCACCCAAGACTCCATCCACCCTCACTCCAACCAAACTTTCTTGACCTCAGTCTTAAGTCCATTAACATTAAGCGTGACACATCTGAAAATTACAGAAGGGGCGGCTTTCCCCTATGCCTCTGGGATTTACCCACTGCACTTTTCATATTATGTGTTCCTTTGCCACTCGAGTTTTCCTGTGCAGTCACCTCCCCCCTCCCTTTCCCACTTTGCAACTCAGGCACACCTCTACCACTATGTGGCATCGGCTCCACAACCGCTGCCCATGACTTCTTCCCTGGCCTCTACCCCGGGGTAATGACCTCGTCTATCTCTGATGCCGCAGTTCGTTTCCTAGAACTCCCAGTTACACACATATCACCCTCAGACGAATCCTCCTGGTGTACCTCCACGGCCACCACATGCTCCAGCCCAATCTTACTCAAGTCTTCCTCCACAATTTGTTGTCCCTCCAGCTTCACATGAACTGAGGACACCTTCTGCACAGGGTTCCTCCCCATCCAAAAAATCCTTGATCACATCTGCCAATAAACCATCCTGGGTTGAAGCTTCCTGGACGAAAGACTCCTCAGATGTCACCTTCGACTCCCCCGATGCCCTTGGGAGAGTGACACACGTCTCCACCGCCGCCACCTCCCGGTCGACCTCTTCGCTCCAGAGGTCAGGCCTCTGGCCTCCCGAGTCATCAGAGCCAGGCACCAAATCACACGACTGTTGAATCACAATTGGAGTGTCCAGAATTCGAGAAGCCCGCCTCCTAGGACACTGGGCTGCCATGTGCTCATAAGAGCTACACAGACGACATGTTTTCCGTTACCCAGCATAGTACACATAAACCTGTGTTCTACAACCGATCATCGTAACATAGGATGGTATAGGCCTTGTTAAAGACATTTTAAGGGTGTAAGAACCTTCTGGCATTCCTTCATACGGACCATCCCTCCACACCCCCATTGTTGCAGAATGCACTGTCCCATAACTGCGAAAAAACTCCTGTAGGCCATAAGCCGTAGCCTCGAAGGGTACATTCCGGACCTTCACCCATGTGAAGTACTTAGAGACGTCAAGTAACACAACATCCATCGTTGAATTCACACTCATGCGTTGTTCCTGGTAATGCTCGACAATTCTTGTGTAGAAACCGACTCGTAGAAATTTCACAAAGATTCTTGTTAAATCATTAAGAGCGACGCCATACAATTCCTCGTTGGGAATACCATATGTATCCCTGATGATGTTAGGGAGAAGGACGTTCATCGTATCTCCACTTAACGTACCACGAACCAGCTCTATGCAGATAGTATTTACTCTCCGTACTGTATGTTCCGCCATTTTGATATCCCAGAATGAGCAGCGCACGTCCTCACTACTCAATGGTTGTTGCTGAACTAAGGTAGCTCGCCTGAAAACAGCAGAGGGGTGCAGAGCACAACCGCACTCCACCGTGGTCAGGCAGCGAATTGATTCTGAAACTACGCAGAACCCCAACAGAGGGATTATCCCCACAAAGCACGTCCTCAGTCCCTCAAAGCCTGAAATTTATCATTCAGAATTTCCCGTAATTGACTATGTAGGCACCCTATATCCACTAGGTCATACCTCCCGCCTGTACCATAACAATCCCACAGCTGTCCCTCTAAATACTTTTGCTTCCCATATCTATAACACGCCTCCTCCTTCCCTAACCGTCTATAAAAACCCTGTATTGCATGTTTCGTCTTTGAATGCCACCACTCTGCAACATCCTCTATCTCATTCCCTTCATTCCAGAAGTCAACCCACCATAACCTGAAAGCTTCCACACCATCGACTCCTTGCAACAAGCTGACATTTAATTTCCAATAATTAGTGAATACACGGATAGCGCCCTCCCACTCAAGTGTTACCAGAACACCATGGTGATCTGAGAAACCCAGATCAACACAATCAACCCTGCCACTACGGATTAAGTTGGTGATATAAACCCTGTCCAACCGTGCAGCGTAACCCCTTCCACAAAACGTGTGTTCCACATTCCACCCGTCGCTACCCACAACATCCACTACCCCAATCGCCTGCAATACCTCACGTAAAACCCTTAAATTACACCCCCCACCACGCGGTTCGACATCTTTTTCCCGGATCACACAATTCCAATCACCTGCAGCGACAGAAACTAAGGGTAGACTTCTGAGAAAATAAACCAAAACATCACGTACAAAATCCTCTTTTACTCGTCGATTTGTTGTCACTGGCATATATATTCCCACGAAACCCACCTGAATGTTCCCCCACGAACCCACCACACGCACAAGCCGGTCCCCTCCGCCCCACTCCCATGCTATGAGCTTAAAAGGGCTGGTCTCCCTTATGCCTATCACAACCCCACCCTTGAGATTATCCGAATTTCCCGCATAGCACTTATACCCTTGCACACGTAATTCACTACCACACCGAAAATTGTGTTCCTGTATAAAAAAAAATGTCAACATTCATACGTCTGAGCGATACCTCTACCCAACGTCTCTTGACCTCTGCTCTGAGGCCATTGACATTCATTGTTATACACTTGAACTCTCTGGTTAGGTTTTCTCATTTCATTTTCCCATCACCTTTATACCTGACGTGGACTTGCCACTGCTGCACCTGCCCATTTTCCCCACACTCCCACTTAACTTCTCTAAGGGGGGTCCCTTAACTCCCTTGGCTACATCAGCCCACACCATTTTACAAGACCTTTGACCCGGTGTTAAGACATCGTCCTCCACAGGTGTACTGGGCCTCTTATGTGACACTCCCTCATAGTCCATAAGCCCATTGCTGTCCGTCCTATGTACCTCGACATCCGTCACCACCACAGACGTACAAGTCGTACGCCTTTCCTCACTGCCCACACGTCCCGTTAGACCATGGTCGACCACAGGTGACACCGCCAATGTAGGCGGTAAACCCTCTGTCGCCGGGCTATTGAGGATCCTCTGTAGTCTTTAAAACTGGGCAATATCAATGGTGTTTGTGCCTCCTCTTCCACCGGAGGTGACACACTGTCCACGCACCCAATCGCCTCAATCTCCGATGCCAGTGGTAGCGTCGAGACGATCCCCTCTGCAGCATCCACTGCTTCACTCCACTTTACATCCGCTGGTAAAACCTGCAGCACGTCGTCCACCATCGTGGGCTTCTGATGGGCAAGCTCATCCTCCTCCATCGTATCTTTGGATGCAGTGTCTGTCAGGTCCGACCGTTGTTTCCCTCGTCGGTGCTCACAAGACACCGCCATATGAGCCATTGCACCTCACAGTCGGCACATCTGAACCTGGCCCGGGTAGGTTACGTAGACCTGCGTCTGAAAATCCTCCAACATGACAAACGAGGGAATTGGATGTCTCAATGTTATTTTCATAGAAAAAGAACCTGCGAGCATACCAGCATAAAAACCCTGGGACCAACGCCCAATTTGGACAGCTTGTACAGTGCCATAGCGCCCAAAAGTCTGACGGATGTCCACCTCGTCTGCCTCGAAGAGGATATTACGTAGACGAACCCACGTATAACTTGCCGATACATCACGCAGGCGCACCTCCAGACTAGCGTTGTCGACAATCCGTTTTTTCGTGAAAGGCATCCACAACACTCACATACGCAGCAGATGACACAAATTTCACAAAAATTCTCGCGTTGCCGTTCTAAGAAATCCCATATAAATCCTCAAGTGGGATTCCATACGTATCTCTTATCACAAGAGGCAGAATGACGTCAGTGGTGTCCTGGTATATTGCACCTTTCAACAATTCCACACAGACAGTGTTGACTCTTCTTCTGAGCTCCGCCATCTTGAGAAAACAAAACTTCTCAATACAGACACCAGAGGGCACCAGCCGCACGCTCTGCATCCGCCCTCACCAACAGCTGGGTGAGAACTGTGTTTACATATAATTAGCTTGCCAACTGAATGAGGCCATTGACCATAATTTTGCAGTAGGTCTCCGGAAAACGTGCCCTCCATTGTCCCCCGTAAATAAGTTTGTTCCTGCAAACTGTTCTATATATGCCCGCCGCAATTGCCCTAATTCTAATTCTCCCCCCTCCCATGTCTCTCATCCCCCAGGAAATATACAGAAAATCCACCACTACATACATAATCGCCCTTTTCACTTCTCTTGAGACCCTGCGTACTTCTAATGTTAAGGCTCGCAGGGTCTCTACATTACCCCCACCAATCAACCTAAAATCCTTCGCTAACCACACCCTTACCTCCCTCAACTTTTCACAGAAATAAACTGCATGAAAAGTTGTTTCCTGTTCTCCACAGTGATCGCAGGTCTGTTCTCTCACCAATCCCATTGAACACAAAACAGCTTTCAATGCTAATATCCTCATCATAAATCTATATACAAACTCCCGTACTCTCGGCATTAACTTAAGCTTTCAAAAGTCATTCCATATCATCCCCCAATCATACAAGGGATAAACCAATACCCCCTGTATGATTTCCGGCCTCCTGCTCATCGTCACCAAACGCCCCACCCTAAGTTTTTCCACCTCCCTAATCAATAACAATAACCTCAGCATATCCTCGCATTCAATTAATTCTTTTCCGCTCCACCATCTCCGCACATCCTCCATCACTTTAAATAACATTCTAACCCCTCTTTTACCCCCCTCCCTAACGAACCTCTGTTTCATATATAGGGCCTTTACTCTCGGCCCCAACGCTAAAAGGCCTACTCCTCCACTGTGTATATTTGACATCACCACCTCTTTGCTTAGCCATGCCCTCCCGAAACCCCAAGCATAACATAATGCCCTACTCTGAATCTCATGTACATCTTGAGTCCACAGTGGATACACGCCAGCCATACTCCACACTTTACTATAAACTAATGAATTTACAATTATCGCTTGCTGTTGTGAGGTGACGTCCCCGGCCCATAAACTCCTTAACCTTTTTACTGCATTCTCCACCACCACCTCCGAATTCACCTGCCTAGCCTCCTGCACATCTGTCATGTATATAACTCCACAAATTTTTATCCTAGCCACTACTTCCCACCCAAACTCCAACCCCAAGCCCCCCCCACCCAGGTACCCACCTCCAGCAAACTTGATTTTGCTCTGTTCACCCGCATTCCAGATGCCCTCCCAAAAAGCTCAAACACACTTTCCACCATATGCAATCCTTCCACTCCGGCTATCAGAACAGTGGTATCGTCCACATACCCCACCACATCTATACACCCATCCTTCTCACCATTTAAAATTCCCCTCCCCTCAACGAGCCATAAAATGGATGCTGCATACACGTAAACAATATTTGAGGCAGGGGACACCCCTGTCCATCCTTACGGGCCTTCCCAACCTGCCATTAATTTGTACCCGCACCATTGCAGATGAATACATTGTATCAACCCACCTCACCACTCCCATGCCAAAACCGAGATGCAACAAACTAGCCCTCAGAAAGTTTCTATCCACACAGTCGTATGCATTTTCCCAATCAATATCCAAAAGCCCTCCCCCGTTGCAACCCTCCAAAAAATCCCTAATGCAGCAATGCCCATCTCTCATACTTCTTCCCGGAATACCCATCTGCCCCTTATGAATAACCCCACCTAACACCTTCATCTTATTGCCCAGTATCTTTGCGAAAATCTTGTAGTCGGCACACATTAGCAAAATAGCTCTGTACTCACTCAATAGTCTTCCCTCTTGCTTTTTGCGTACTAATACGACTACACCCGTTTGCTGAGTCTGTCCTAACTGTCCATCCCATCGCATACAATTCATGACCCTCACCAGACAGTACTTAATGTGCTCCCATTGAATTCTATAAAAATCATTTGAAATCCCATCTGTACCCGGTGCCTTGCCAGTACTCATATTGAACACAGCCTCCTCAACTTCACCCATGCTAATCTCATCTCCCATCCCCATGCCCTCCTCTCCACATAACCCTAAACCTCTCCCCCCCACACCTCCTCAATAGCATCGCCCTCCTCCCCCTTCCCCCACTTCTTTTGGAACCAGAAATCAGCATAATTACTCATGCGTTCTGTAGTATTCAGTGCCTGTCCCTTATGATAACCACCCATATCCTCACTTACCTCCAAGTTTAAAATAGTCAAATCCTTCTGCCTTACCCTAAAACCTCGCAAAACACTTCCCAAAGGTTTATCCCCCCGCAGCACAGCCTCCATTCCTGCCCTTACACATACAGCATCAAACCTACCATTATGTAACTCTGCCAACCTGTCCTTGAGTTGCACCATGTTTCCGTACTGCCGCCCCCCCCTTCCTCATAACACCCATTTAGCTGACATTCCAAATAATTTTGCAACCCATACCTCCACCCTGCCTCTTCCCTTCCCTCCCTTTTATAAAAACCTGCTATACTCGGCTTAGCGTGCCTTTCCCACCATTCTAAGACACACGACTCTACCTCTCTAGAATCCCAAAAAGTTTGCCACAATTCCCCAAAAGCCATACTCACCTCCTCACTCCTCACGAGTCTTGCATTTAATTTCCAAAAACCCGATTGTATCCTAACCATAGCCTCCCAGTCAAGATCTGCCATAACTGCCCTATGATCAGAAAAACCCACATCAAAAGTCCTGACTCCCAACACGCGTACAGGTTCCGTTGCATAGATCTTATCTAATCTTGCAGCATAATCCCGTCTGGCAAACGTATACTCAACCTGCCAACCACCCCTCCCCACAACATCTAAAACCCCCACGTCTCCAAACACATTGCGTAACATGCCCAACATACACCCCGCCCCCCTCGGTTCCACATCCCCACCCCGAATAACACAATTCCAATCTCATTGTTCGCATCGCTATTGGGCCGTGCGGACGGACTGCGCAGTAGCTCCCACTTCACCTGGTTTCTGCGCAGTTTTCACTGATCAAACATGGCGGATTACACCGGCAGGAGGATTAACACAGTCTGTATTGAGCTGTTCAGGGGTTCTCTGAGCCCTGCTACGATGAACGTACTTCTTCCTGCAATTATTAGGGATCTATATGGCATCCCTAACGAGGAACTGTATGGTGTGGCCCTTAACGGGATGAAAAGAGTATTTGTGAAGTTTCTGAGGGCCAGTTTCTACAGCAGTGTGGTGGAGGAGTACCAGGAACGCCGAATGTGCCTCAACTCGACGATGGATGTTTACCTGGAGTCTACTTACTATACGTGGGTACAGGTGAGAAATGTACCCTTTGAGGCGACCAAGTTTGGTATAGAGGACGTTTTCAGCAATTACGGAGTCATTCATGAGGCTAGAGGAGGGGTATGGCGGGATGGACCATATGAGGGCCTCCTGGAAGGTTCACACAACATCAAGATGACATTAAAGAAGCCTATACCTTTGTATGTGATGTTGACAGGCAACAGAACTCAGGTATATGTGTCTTATGCGGGACAAAGGAGGACGTGTCGTCTTTGCAACTCTTATGAACATATAGCGGCGCAATGTGCACATAGAGTTGCCCCAGGGGTGCCAGCCCCGGTGGAGGAGGTCCAGCAGACGAGTGTGGTGGCGACGGCGAAAACTGGGACTCCTCTATGGAGTGAGGAGGTGGAGAAGGAGGGAGAACAGATGGGGACGTGTGTCACACTCCCGGTGGAGGATGGAGATCCTACTCCAACGCCTGTGGTGGTGGAGGAAGTGGCGGAGTCGACACAGGAGGTGTCCTTGGAGTCTGTGCTCCAGGAATTCTTGGAGGAGACTTTGGTAGGAGAGGACATGGATGGACGGACCAGTGATAGGCAGCGATTGCAAGGGCTGAGTGAGAAGAAGGGAGTAACAGGGAATAGTGGAGAGGATACACTTGTGGTGGCAGAGGTACACAGGGAGGATGTACCTGAGGAAGAGATGGCTTTGGGAGGCAGCTCTAGGAAGCGGCCAGCGGGGTTGACTGAATTAGACGACGTTTTAACACCTGGGCAAAGACCAGGTAAGAAGGCATGGGCAGAGGCAGTACGAAAATCCCCTACAAGGGGGGGAGTACAGGGAAAATCGGGGGGGGAGGGACAGGGGGGGTAGGGGGTCTTATTAAAAAGAGTAGTAAGGAAAGTGTGAGCAGCTTGAAGGGAAGTGTGAGCAAGCCACAGCGGCACAGAGGTAAGCTGCCTTTCCTTGACCATTCAGGTGTGTAACAATAAATGCTAATGGCCTAAAGACTGAAGTAAAATGGATATGGTTGGAGTGGTTCCTCAAAAGGTATGACGTGGATGTTTGTTTCCTACAGGAGCATAACCATAAGTCAGGTAGTGAGTTGCGATTGAGAGGATATAAGTTGTTTGTAAGCATGGCAATGCTTTTAAAGGGAGGAGTGGCTGTTTTAGTAAAGGAGACCAGTCCATTGCGAGTCATGGGGTGGGAGGAGGGGGGAGGGGGGAGGGTTGTTTGGGTGGATGGGTGGTGGGGGGAGAGCAGGGTATGTTTTGTGGGAGTTTATATGCCCGCAATTGGTAACGTGAGGATAAAAACAGACTTTGTTCGGGACGTATTGTTATACTATCTCAGGGGTTTACCTGCTATCGCGATAATTGGAGGTGATTGGAATTGTGTGATTAGGCATGCAGACGTCATACCTAGGGGGGCGGGGTGCGTGTTGGGTGTCTTACGGGATGCATTGCGTGATGTCGGGGTCGTAGATGTGGTCGGCAGGGGGGCGTATCAGGTCGAGCACACCTATGTACAGGGGAGTTATGAGGCAAGGTTGGATAGTATTTATGTGAGACAGGGGATAGGAGTGGAGAGGGTTAGAACACTAGACGTGGGTTTATCTGACCACAGAGCAGTGTTGGCTGACCTTCGGATGGATGGTATTCCGAGAATATATCAGAGTTATTGGAAACTAAATGTGAGGCTTTTACAGGAGGAAGATCAAGGTTGGTCCTTTCAGACATGGTGGAAAGGGTTTTGGGAGGCTAGGAATGAGGAGGTGGATTTGCTAGATTGGTGGGAGTTGCAGGCAAAGGTGCAGATTGCAGGATTTTTTAAGAAGAGGGGCAGGGAACGGGCACGCTGGAGGTTTGGATTGCAGAATTATTTAGAGGGCCAGTTGAATGATTGTTATGGGGGGTAGGGAAGGTGTGAGAGGAGTTATGGGGGAACTTAGAAGTCGTTTAGTGGAGATGCATAATGAACGTTTTGATGCACTCAGGGTCAGGGCAGGATTGGAGGACGTACTAAAAGGTGATAAGCCAACCGGGTATGTACTCCGAAAATTCAAGGACAGACAGTTGAGGAATACCGTGGCACATATTGTCGTGGAGGGAGGGGAGGGTTATGTGCAGGGACAGGGTCTCTCTGACACAGATTCTATCAGTAGGTATACTGATTATTGGTTTACGGAGAAATGGAAGAGAAGGGGAGGGGTGGTTGGGTTAGAAACATTTAGAGCTATAGGGGTTCATCAGGGTTTGGGGCAGGGGGATCGGGAAATGTTGGAGGGAGGCATTACGGGGGCAGAGGTGGGGGAGGTGGTGAATGGGTTGAGTCAGGGGAAGGCACCGGGAATAGATGGGTTATCTAATGATTTTTACAGAGCGCATTGGGAGGATCTGAGGGAGTGCCTAGTGGCAGTTCTGAATTATATGTTGAAACGTGGTAGGATGGCGCAAACACAGAGAACTGGGGTTGTAAGGTAAGACACATATGCAACAGTTAGACAACTTTATTCCGAAACGTTTCGCCCACACAGTAGGCTTCTTCAGTCGAATACAGAAAGTAGGCAGGAACAGTAGAGATGTGAAGACGATGTAATCAGTCCATCACCCTTGAAGTCGTAGAATTTGAGGTTGTCAGTCCCTCACTGACTATGGAACTGAACTGCTCCAGGCTGAGGGACTGACAACCTCAAATTCTACGACTTCAAGGGTGATGGACTGATTACATCGTCTTCACATCTCTACTGTTCCTGCCTACTTTCTGTATTCGACTGAAGAAGCCTACTGTGTGGGCGAAACGTTTCGGAATAAAGTTGTCTAACTGTTGCATATGTGTCTTACCTTACAACCTGTCGGTATTGTATATCATTTTGAAGAACTGGGGTTGTTGTTTTGGTGCCAAAGAAGGGGGGGGGAGGAGAAGGGTTTGGGAGATTATCGTCCGTTGTCGTTAATGTGTATGGATTACAAAATTTTTGCGAAGGTATTGGGTAACAGGTTAAAGAAGGTAATTGGGAATAGCATACATGAGGGGCAGTATGGGATACCGGGACGGACTATGAAGAATGGGCACAGTGGGATAAGGGATTTTATAGAGAACTGCCAGGGAGGGGGCGTCCTTGGCTTGGATTGGGCTCAGGCCTATGACTGCGTGAAGAGGGACTTTTTGTGGGGCTGTTTGGAGAAATTGGGTTTTGGAGGGGGGGTAGTGAGGTGGGTGCGCACTCTATATGAGGGGGCTGTCATGAGGGTGCAGGTTAATGGAAAGTTGGGGAGGCAGTGATGATGGAACAGGGATTAAGGCAGGGTTGCCCGCTGTCGCAGTTGCTCTTTGCATGTGTGCAACATCCTTTCTTTGAGGCTGTGGAGGAGGAATTGCGGGGGGTAGGGAGGGAAGCATGGGGGGAATAGTAGGTTATGTGGATGACACAACTGTTTTAGTTACGAGTGGGGAGGCTTTAAGAAGGGTGGGAGAGGTGATAAGGAGTTTTGGGAATGCTTCAGGAATGATAGTTAATTTAGCAAAGTCTAGGTTATTGGAGGTAGGAACATGGGTTGGGGGGAGACTGGGGAAGGAGATGGGATGGACGGTTTGTGACAGAATTAGGGTGTGTGGGATATGGTATATGAAGCAGTTGCAGGAATGTAGGAGGATTAACTCAGAAACAGTCACGAGTAGGGTTATAGGCAAGTTAAAAGGTTTGAGGGTTAGTGAAGTGGCGTTACAGCAGAGGGCGTTGGTAATTAACTCGGTGGTGTATAGTAAGGTCTGGGGTGTGGCGGAGGTGTTCCCTTTGAGGGTGCAGGATATACAGGAAATACAGAGGAGGGTGTTGAGGTTTGTGTGGGGGTTTGGGAGGGCCTGGTTGTCCAAGGATGTGGTCATGACGGAGGTGAAACGGGGGGGACTAGGTTTGTTGGCCTTAGGGCCTAGGGTAATGGCATTATATATTAAGCAGAGGTATCTAAGGGTGGGGAGGGAGAGGGGTGTTAGGGTGGATAGGGTGATGAGGGATGCTAGAAACTGGTGGTGTGGCAGGGATTTGAGAAAGTGTGAAGATGTAATAAGATTCATGTTGACAGTGAGGCAGGTTAAAAGTTTGAAGGTAAACACAGTGGTGGGTGTGGTGTGGGGAAGGGGTGTATTGCAGGGGGTCGCAGTATACCCCATGTATAACTGGAGGGTCATATGGGGGGAGTTCAGGAAGCTTAGGATACCAGCAAGGGTCAGGGAGATGGTATACCGTTTTCTCATGGGTGTGGTTGCATCTAAGCAAATGTTGCATAAGATGGGGTTGGTGAGAGAGGCAACATGTTTATTCTGTGGGGAGGAGGAAACTGCCTATCATGTGGTATATTTTTGTTCATCTTTGGGCGTGGTGAGAGTCTGGATGGCGGGGGTTATTAGGTTGTTGGGGGGGGGGAGTTGGTCTTTTCTTAGATCTTTGTCGATGGATGTTAGTGGGGTAGCAAGTGAAGTGGGGAGGGCTTTGATGTATGTTATGGCAGATTATTTGCATGTTTCTTGGGGAATGAGGCAGATTAAAGGGCAGTTGAGGATAAAAGCGTTAGCAGCAAGGTTCTTTAGGACAAGGTGTAGGAATAGATTAATATATGGGGGGAGATGGGAATCAAGTTTTTCGGTAGGTTATCGTAATCTCACTGTAGCACAACTTCTCAGGGAACAGGGGGGGGCAAGGGACGGGTCTCCTTTAATGTGAGGGGGGTGTAAGGTTGTGCTAGTAGTGGTGAAGGTGATGAGAGAGTGAGCTAGTGAGAGCATACATTCGTGAACTGGTTATGTTCCTGGAGGGTTATTTTATATTTGCGTTCAGTACCATGGTCTCATTCAGTAACACCTAGAACGTCATACATTTACATATTTTGGTTTGGGTATATTATTACACTCACTGTCAAGGATAGGTGGCTTACGCAGCTGTTATGGTGTTTTATGTCATGCAGTACTGAACATGTACAAAAATGATACTGCCAGTGAATTCTAGTAATCCTTTTTATTAATATGAGATGTGTTAAAAAATTAAAATAAAACAAGGAAACACTGTAGGTGAAGTGTACGTTAGTATGGGATGATGCTTGTATTTTTGTAGTTTTAAACACGTAGCTGCAAGTACTTTCCTTATAGCCCTTGTGGCTTAGCGCTTCATTTTGATTATAATAATAATAATAAAGTACTTTCCTTTAAAGCTGTACTCCTATATAGAAGAAGGATTGTAATACTTTTACACACATTCATGTAGTGAATATTACTATGTCAAGGATGTTTAATTTGTGTTCCAGACAGGGAGATTAGGATCTTATGTCCAGTCATCAACAATTGATCTTAAGCTAGGATTTAGTTAGTTGTAGGGGAGTACCTGTATAGTCTTCATTGAGGGGGTTTCTTGCCCCGTCCTTGTGTGGGCAGAACCAATTTGACATGTTTCAATGTGATAATTCTAGTCTTGGATTATATTAAATATTTCCATAACCTGGGTTTAAAGCTGAGGTAGCATGTAATGTATTCTCTTATA
>NW_027198319.1:0-46207 GCF_038502225.1 Cherax quadricarinatus
GATCAGCTGGACTGAAGATAAACATTGTCGTAGTAACTCTTGATCAGCTGGACGGAAGATAAACATTGTCGTAGTAACTCTTGATCAGCTGGACGGAAGATAAACATTGTCGTAGTAACTCTTGATCAGCTGGACGGAAGATAAACATTGTCGTAATAATTCTTGATCAGCTGGACGGAAGATAAACATTGTCGTAGTAACTCTTGATCAGCTGGACGGAAGATGAACATTGTCGTAGTAACTCTTGATCAGCTGGACGGAAGATAAACATTGTCGTAATAATTCTTGATCAGCTGGACGGAAGATAAACATTGTCGTAGTAATTCTTGATCAGCTGGACGGAAGATAAACATTGTCGTAGTAACTCTTGATCAGCTGGACGGAAGATAAACATTGTCGTAGTAACTCTTGATCAGCTGGACGGAAGATGAACATTGTCGTAGTAACTCTTGATCAGCTGGACGGAAGATAAACATTGTCGTAATAATTCTTGATCAGCTGATGTGCAAGAAGACAGTGCTGGTAGACTTCTTCAGTGTGATACAGAGGTGGCAGCATCAGTGATCTTGTGTAGGAGAAATGTTTCGTTAAAAAGATACCTGACAGTTAGACAAGTATCTTACTTATCAGTACTGAAGTACTCAGGATAATCCCCGGATGATTAATACTCCCCGTGTGTGTGTGTGTGTGTGTGTGTGTGTGTGTGTGTGTGTGTGTGTGTGTGTGTGTGTGTGTGTTGACTTAGGAGAATAAAATTCCACACTACTTTTTACATAAACGGTTAAATCCGCAACGACACACTTACATGTCAGTGTTCAACGTCATCGAATTATGTGGCAGTTTTTGTGAAGGTTTGAATCTTAGCTACTCAGTGTTTTGAAAGATATCTGTCATTCCAGGATGATGATAATGATTTCAATAATTTTGGTCATAGGACATGTTAACATGCCAATTATTCCATGAATATGGTTCTCGTTATCGTACAAAAACATTGAAAGTTGGAAGTCGATTGTATGAGGCGTTCTTGAGTTACGAGAGAAATAATTTATAACAAGTGGACGAAGAAGAAATAATATTCAAACCATTCATCACAACTGTCAGACACCGCAGCATCATGGGATCTTCTTACAAAGAATTCTTCAACGCTTGTTCAACCTTTGGACAAAGACCTACTTCGACTAGTGGATGATACCACTATGATCCCGCCTCCACCTGCTTCAAGTCACCTCACTACAGTATATAAGCCACGTCTACGGCCCTATGCTGTACACTCTACAAGATTGATGGACTGAACACATCGACTCCAGGCTGAGGGACTGATTACCTCATACTCCTCCTCTCCTTACGCCTTCCTCTTTGTAATGGACTGATGAAGCCACTGTGTGGCGAAACGTTTCCTGAATAAAGATTCCCATATGCTGCATAAGTGTCTCAATCTTCATGACAACAACTTCATGCTCTAACATAAATGGTATTTCGATATGGTAAATACATTCACCTCTACAACACTTAATTATGGAAGGCAAAAATCAACACTTGCATTAGATAAAGCAAAGTAGACGCTTGCAAATTATCTTTCCAAAGGTAAAGAGGTGCCAGGAAAAAAATATTAAATACGTCTCTGTCACTTTTTTCTCATCTTCACTTCTCTGACATCTTCTGTATTATGAGAAAACATTGGTAACCAAACACTCACACGCTCAAATAAAACAATAAAATTCTGGATGAAGAAAATAGAATCTTCAAACTCAGGGACTTGATCTCCTGACAAAAGAAATTTCAGCGACCATGTAATAACTTGGCTGGAATGTGTCTCGTACATTCATCTTTTATTTACTAGTATGTTAACCTTCTGTTCCAGTGTTTTACTGTATTGTTATTGAATGTTGATGTACGATACTTGAGTGTTGCTGTTGTGTTGTATGCTACTGTATTGTGTTTTACGGTACAGTTCTCGAGTGTTGCTGTATTGCTCTCCGAGTTAATGTATTGTTTTTATGTATTACTGTAATAGTTTGTTATTGTACAAAATTTTATAGGGTAAAAAGCTCTCCTTTTTCTACAAAATTGGGAAGATGTTCAATGCACTAGTAGACATCAGATGAAAGATAAAGGCGAGATAATTGTTAAATCAATTCGTTTGAGCAAAAATGTCAGTAGATTCCATAATAAAAAAATGATAAATTTTGTGTTTTTTTTTTTGGGGGGGGGGGAGAAAAAAATCAGTAAAACAAAGCTCTAAAAAATATCGAATATCCTAAATGAGTTTTAGTAAAAACATCATTACTCAATAATGTGTGCAAAAATCATGACACTCCTATAAATACATTTCGGAAAAAATGCAACACAGTGTCAATAACTTACTTCTGAGTTATTCAAAAATTGTTATCAGTAGAACTCTATGGTTACGGCCAGACAAATCTCAGAGTGTTGCAGACGTCAACACTGTTGAGACCCCACAGGCCACTGTGCTGTCATGACGTCAACACCTGTTGAGACCCCACAGGCCACTGTGCTGTCATGACGTCAACACCTGTTGAGACCCCACAGGCCACTGTGCTGTCATGACGTCAACACCTGTTGAGACCCCACAGGCCACTGTGCTGTCATGACGTCAACACCTGTTGAGACCCCACAGGCCACTGTGCTGTCATGACGTCAACACCTGTTGAGACCCCACAGGCCACTGTGCTGTCATGACGTCAACACCTGTTGAGACCCCACAGGCCACTGTGCTGTCATGACGTCAACACCTGTTGAGACCCCACAGGCCACTGTGCTGTCATGACGTCAACACCTGTTGAGACCCCACAGGCCACTGTGCTGTCATGACGTCAACACTGTTGAGACCCCACAGGCCACTGTGCTGTCATGACGTCAACACTGTTGAGACCCCACAGGCCACTGTGCTGTCATGACGTCAACACAACACTGTTGAGACCCCACAGGCCACTGTGCTGTCATGACGTCAACACCTGTTGAGACCCCACAGGCCACTGTGCTGTCATGACGTCAACACTGTTGAGACCCCACAGGCCACTGTGCTGTCATGACGTCAACACTGTTGAGACCCCACAGGCCACTGTGCTGTCAACACGTGTTGAGACCCCACAGGCCACTGTGCTGTCATGACGTCAACACGTGTTGAGACCCCACAGGCCACTGTGCTGTCATGACGTCAACACCTGTTGAGACCCCGCAGGACCCCACCACTGTGCTGTCATGACGTCAACACTGTGCTGTTGAGACTGTTGAGACCCCACAGGCCACTGTGCTGTCATGACGTCAACACAGGCCACTGTTGAGACCCCACAGGCCACTGTGCTGTCATGACGTCAACACCTGTTGAGACCCCACAGGCCACTGTGCTGTCATGACGTCAACACCTGTTGAGACCCCACAGGCCACTGTGCTGTCATGACGTCAACACCTGTTGAGACCCCGCAGGCCACTGTGCTGTCATGACGTCAACACCTGTTGAGACCCCGCAGGCCACTGTGCTGTCATGACGTCAACACCTGTTGAGACCCCGCAGGCCACTGTGCTGTCATGACGTCAACACCTGTTGAGACCCCACAGGCCACTGTGCTGTCATGACGTCAACACCTGTTGAGACCCCACAGGCCACTGTGCTGTCATGACGTCAACACCTGTTGAGACCCCACAGGCCACTGTGCTGTCATGACGTCAACACCTGTTGAGACCCCACAGGCCACTGTGCTGTCATGACGTCAACACCTGTTGAGACCCCACAGGCCACTGTGCTGTCATGACGTCAACACCTGTTGAGACCCCACAGGCCACTGTGCTGTCATGACGTCAACACCTGTTGAGACCCCACAGGCCACTGTGCTGTCATGACGTCAACACCTGTTGAGACCCCACAGGCCACTGTGCTGTCATGACGTCAACACCTGTTGAGACCCCACAGGCCACTGTGCTGTCATGACGTCAACACCTGTTGAGACCCCACAGGCCACTGTGCTGTCATGACGTCAACACCTGTTGAGACCCCACAGGCCACTGTGCTGTCATGACGTCAACACCTGTTGAGACCCCACAGGCCACTGTGCTGTCATGACGTCAACACCTGTTGAGACCCCACAGGCCACTGTGCTGTCATGACGTCAACACCTGTTGAGACCCCACAGGCCACTGTGCTGTCATGACGTCAACAGGCCACTGTGCTGTCATGACGTCAACACTGTTGAGACCCCACAGGCCACTGTCATGACGTCAACACTGTTGAGACCCCCCAGGCCACTGTGCTGTCATGACGTCAACACCTGTTGTGACCCCACAGGCCACTGTGCTGTCATGACGTCAACACCTGTTGAGACCCCACAGGCCACTGTGCTGTCATGACGTCAACACCTGTTGAGACCCCACAGGCCACTGTGCTGTCATGACGTCAACACCTGTTGAGACCCCACAGGCCACTGTGCTGTCATGACGTCAACACCTGTTGAGACCCCACAGGCCACTGTGCTGTCATGACGTCAACACTGTTGAGACCCCACAGGCCACTGTGCTGTCATGACGTCAACACCTGTTGAGACCCCACAGGCCACTGTGCTGTCATGACGTCAACACCTGTTGAGACCCCACAGGCCACTGTGCTGTCATGACGTCAACACTGTTGAGACCCCACAGGCCACTGTGCTGTCATGACGTCAACACTGTTGAGACCCCACAGGCCACTGTGCTGTCATGACGTCAACACCTGTTGAGACCCCACAGGCCACTGTGCTGTCATGACGTCAACACCTGTTGAGACCCCACAGGCCACTGTGCTGTCATGACGTCAACACCTGTTGAGACCCCACAGGCCACTGTGCTGTCATGACGTCAACACCTGTTGAGACCCCACAGGCCACTGTGCTGTCATGACGTCAACACCTGTTGAGACCCCACAGGCCACTGTGCTGTCATGACGTCAACACCTGTTGTGACCCCACAGTCCACTGTGCTGTCATGACGTCAACACCTGTTGTGACCCCACAGGCCACTGTGCTGTCATGACGTCAACACCTGTTGTGACCCCACAGGCCACTGTGCTGTCATGAGTCTGCGCTTGAATGGAGTCCTCAGAGATGTTGCTATGAGGTGCATTTTGAATCAACCATAAAAATCGTAATTTTTTGGAGAGAAAAAAAAAACAATAATTGCCATCCTGTCTTTTTTATGAGAACAAGAACAAAAAAAATTACATTTAATGAAAAACATACTTAGAAATATGAAAGAAACAAGCTGATTACATCAAAATGTTGCCAGAATTATGCACCATTTTTCGGTAACAAAACATTATTCTCCATAATTTTTCAATGATCCTTTCTTCATCACTCCAGAAAGTCTAGCACCTCCTTAAGAGTTTTAAGTGATGATGTGATTATTAATTTCTATGGAAACTGTAAACATATTTGTGCAAAATATCATTATTATTTTACCAAATCCATTAACTAGTAATCAGATTTTTTTTTGTCTGTAACTTTCAGGTGTTTGTCTACAACAAGAACAACTTTGTAAGCAGAAACAAGCAAGTCTTATATATATGATGCTGTGTTTTGATTTCGTGTTTCATATCACATTTTTGTAATTAACTTGAGCAATAATATGAAAGTTACAAAACAGATGTCAAAATTTTCATATTAATCTAAAATACATGAATATGCTTCATAATATATTAAATACAAAATATATTCTGTAAATATTATACTTGATATTTGTATTAATTTTATTTCATAATTATTTTTAACATTGCTTTTATTATGCTAATAGGATAAACTTAATTTTCTTTTCTTGTTATATTATTTATATTTCGTATAAATTTTACAAAGGGTTAATTAACATTTCGTAATTATCTGTATTCTATTATATATTTTTGTTGTGCTTCATAATTAAAGTTGACAGTAGTTATTACACTTACAACTTTCTCAGGGAGCTCACTCAACTCTGTTTACATAGGAACTCTATTTGCATACAAAATATTTTCTGTATTTTTTCATTGATTCTCTTGCAACTTAACCATTACTTGATATATTAGATGATGTTCATTAAAGAAAGTTTTAACAAGGAGACGTGTCTGTCAGGCTGTAAGATGCTCTGATAAAATTATTTTGGTCACTAAATCAGATCTCCAGAATTGGTATATTTTTCTGAAAAGTTTTTATTTTATGTTTGTGATGGTCAATGATTTTTTTGTCATTAAAGGTTTATCTCACTATGAATGTCTGTTAAATACTGTAACATGTATTTATTGAAAGGCTACATAATTATACTGTTGAATCTGTTGAAGATATTGTAACCACAGTGACTAACCCAATTGGGAAGTAATTCTTAATTTAATACTAAAGTATTTATTGAACGTATAACGTATAGCGATTTTTACTGTCGGAAGAATACCTCTGAAACTACCGTAACTACTGATCCACAGTGACTTCAGTCCTGCTGGAAGGAAACCTATAAAACTACCATAGCTACTGAACCATAGAGACGTGATTCTTGTTTGGAGGAAACAGGAAGACAGTAGTAGCTACTGAAGCATTGTACAGAATTTATGTCTGCATAATAAGTTGTAGCATTTCACTGCATTTTCTCACTTGTAAACAGAAAAGAATAACTAATATAATTAGTGTCTCTTACCTCTACACAAGTTTGACTTTGGTAGCAGCCTGAGCTAGTGAAACAGATCAAAGTCGTGCACAGTGTTAGAATTATAAAATATATTTATTATAAACATTATTTAAAAATAGGTAAAAGCAGAAATACTAGGCTTTCAAACGAATATTAGAGCAAGAAATCATTGCAAAAAATGAAATAAAAGAAACAGCATTACTGGAGGCAATAACAATGAGACGAACTAGCCAGGCTGCAGGAATGACGAACTAGCCAGGCTGCAGGAATGACGAACTAGCCAGGCTGCAGGAATGACGAACTAGCCAGGCTGCAGGAATGACGAACTAGCCAGGCTGCAGGAATGACGAACTAGCCAGGCTGCAGGAATGACGAACTAGCCAGGCTGCAGGAATGACGAACTAGCCAGGCTGCAGGAATGACGAACTAGCCAGGCTACAGGAATGACGAACTAGCCAGACTGCAGGAATGACGAACTAGCCAGGCTGCAGGAATGACGAACTAGCCAGGCTGCAGGAATGACGAACTAGCCAGGCTGCAGGAATGACGAACTAGCCAGGCTGCAGGAATGACGAACTAGCCAGGCTGCAGGAATGACGAACTAGCCAGGCTGCAGGAATGACGAACTAGCCAGGCTGCAGGAATGGCTATGGAAATCTTTTTGGTCGGCAGATCGAGACTATCATTATGGTGTACTTCTTTTCACCTGAGAGTTTTTAATTTTTAATGTGTATTGTGGATATGTTTATTTGGATAAATATTTTAAATTTGAGAAACGTACAGATCAGAGAAAGGGATTTATATATATATATATATATATATATATAATATATATATATATATATATATATATATGCAAAACAGCCACTGTGAAAGAATAGAGAAATTCCGAGCGCTTTCGTGACTACTCACATTATCAAGGAACAATCATTGTTCAATGATACTGTGAGTAGTCACGAAAACGCTTGGAATTTCTCTATTCTTTCACAGTGGTTGTTTTGCATATTCTGAAATCACCTGTTTACTGTGATCTTATTGCATATATATATATATATATATATATATATATATATATATATATATATATATATATATATATATATATATATATATATATATATATATATATATATATATATATATATATATATATATATATATATATATATATATATATATATATATATATATATATATATATATATATATATATATATATATATATATATATATATATATATATATATATATATATATATATATATATATATATATATATATATATATATATATATATATATATATATATATATATATATATGCAATAAGATCACAGTAAACAGGTGATTTTAAAATATGCAAAACAACCACTGTGAAAGAGTAGTGAAATTCCAAGCGCTTTCGTGACTACTCACATTGTCAAGGAACTATGAAAGTAATACATCAAAGGAAGGCAATTAAAGGGCTTAGACTACACCTCACAGTCAACTCCCACAACAAAGAAACACCTGACGCGCGACAATACCGGACTCATAAGAAAAGAGGAACACTGCAGTAGGTCCGCTGGTCCAACTAGACAGGTCCTCACGACATCCCACTAACAAATTATTCTACCCAAGAAATAAGGTTTATTATTTGTCCAATGTATTATTAAACTCTAACCAAATTTTATTAATTATAAATGAATCTAATTTATATAAACCAAAGGAAATATTCATATTATTTTCAAAACTGCTTTTTATGAAACAAGATTCAATTATATTCCTGTCGACCATGGACTTGCTTGATACAACTTTCTCAACTTTTTGAAAATCAATTGGATGGTTAAAATCTCTCACATGAATAAATAGAGCATTGGAATCTTGTCCAGTTCTAATGCTTTAATCTAATGTTCTAATGTTTTAATCTAAGTTCGAGATTTTTACCAGTTTGACCGTAATCTTAGTGTACTCATGGCACACCTTCTTTTCAATGGAAACATGTTGCACCGTCTGCCAAATCTTATGTTTTCGTAGGAAGTGATTTCTGTAAGCAGATTTGGTACCAGCCCCTCTAGGATTTTCCAGGTGTAGATTATGATGTTTCTTTCTTGCCTGCGTTCCGGAGTGTACGGGTCAATAGCCTTAAAACGTTCCCAGTAATTAAGGTGCTTGACTGACCTAATACAAACAGTGAAGATTCTCAGTACATTTCCTAGATATGCGATTTCACCAGGACAGACTTAGAAATGGTCATCACTGGTATGACATCCCCTGCTTTCAAAGTTCTCATTATGCATTCTATCATTTTCTTCACAGATAATAATAGTAATGCTGTAATCCTTGAAGGTGACATCCTCTGACATTAACAATACACTCCCAAGGCCTTCACATTACTTTTGTAACTCTATTGAGTGGTTAGAGTTTTAGTATACTCCGTTCCAGCTATTATTTCCTCACGTTTTCTATAACGAAGTAACTGAAATTTGTCCTCCTTGAGCATTATATTGTTTTCCGTGGCCCATTAGAAAATTTGGTTTATATCCACTTGGAGATTTACCTTCTCCTCAGTGCAAAAGAAGGCACGGTGTTATGGTTTATATCTCTATCTATGTCTGAAATGAGGAACAAGAGGGGGCGAGTACTGTGCTTTGTGGAACAGATATTTTCACTGGACAGCCTCCGACTTAACTCTGTACATCATAACTCTTTGTGTTCTAATGGTTAGAAAGTTGAAGACCCATCTGCCCACAGGGACTGTATTTGTGTTATGCGAAAGCAATCACTTGGTTATTAACGTATCCATGGAAACAGCATTCCAAATGAAGGCGGTGAGCTCCGAGCAATGGGCCAGCAAGTTTCCTCTTTCCCGAAGCTAGGTTGTTCATGTTGATTTTTCAGCTTGGTCCATTGTTATCTTCAGTGTGGTAAAGACAGCCTTGTGGCCAGATGTTTAAACATAGCCGAGAGGTTTGCCTTCAGATACATGACTCACTACGGTATTCAGAAAGGAGCCAGAGATGTAAGTAGAGAAGTCAACAAGGTTTTCATGTCAAACACTGCAAAGAGTTCATCAAAATCCCTGTTTAAGATGTTGGTTGAGGTAACCAACAATTATAATATGTTGACACTTATATTGATGCAGAAGGGAGTCCACCTTTTTCCATCAGAAAGTTGATGGAGTCTACTTGCGGCCGCTGAGGCCTGTTTATTGCACATGCTAGTACACATGTACTAGTGCTTAAGCATAGCTTGAACATCATTTCTAGGTGATTAGGGGTGGTAACATCAATGGACTTGGCATGTACACTTTCAGAAAAGCACAAAACAACACCACCTCCTTGTCCTGGCCTGTGTCTTCTCATCCATGATATTAGAAAAATTATACGGAGACCTGTCGTCCAGTAATGAGTCAACAACGGCTATCATGTCTGGGCGATGAGTGTTAACGAAACTACGTGAGCTGACCAGCATTGGTAACGAAGCTTCTGTTGATGGTGGACAGGATGGTGATGACTGGCTCTATATGATTGTGTTCAGATTTAGTAAATACGTGTGTAGCTGCTTGTCCTTGAGGCAGGCTGTACACAGGGGCTGCCACTGGGACTTAGCTCTGGGGTCTTATAATCTAAATGAGGCCAAGCCCAAGATATATAAAGCTGAAAAATAACCTGAGGACTTCGGAGTTTAGGAGTTAGGAGTTCTGGTTAACAGTAAACTGAAACCAAGACAAGAGTATATATGTGTTCGAAATAATGCCTAGGATTTTATTCACTCTATTGCGAACACTTATACGCTGTTGTCTTGGTTTTAGATTACTGCTAACCAGAACTCCGAAATCATTTTTGCAATCAGTAATATTAAGATCTATATTATTTTGTTTGTATGTGGCATGGTTATTTTCCTGTCCAACAGTTAGAACTTTGCATTTGTCTATATTAAACTGCATCTGCCACTTCTCCGACCACTGCATCAGTCTATTCAAATCATCCTGGAGTTCTCTAAAGTCCTCGTCAGAATGAATTGGACGGCCTATTTTGGTGTCATCAGCAAATTTGCTTATATCGCTATTTATTCCCTCATCTATATAGTTTATTTAAATTGTGAACAAAAAGGGGCCTAACACTGATCCCTGTGGGACGCCGCTTGTGACGTACCCCCATTCTGATTTCTCCCCATTTATGCAAACTCCCTGCTGCCTATTAGTCAACCATGCCTCTACCCAGGAAAAAATTTCTCCTCCTATTCCGTGTGCCTTAAGTTTCCTCAATAGCCTCTGATATGGAACTCTATCGAAAGCCTTACTTAAGTCCATATACACAATATCATATTCATTACCATGATCTACCTCCTCAAATACCTTAGTGAAAAATGTTAGTAAATTCGTAAGGCAGGAACGCCCGGATGTAAAACCATGTTGAGATTCATTATTCATTTTATGCATTTCAAGATGGCTACGAATTGCTTCGGCAATTACTGATTCCATAAATTTTCCCACTATGGAGGTAATGCTTATTGGTCTATTGTTCGAGTCTAAGGACCTATCACCTGCCTAGTAAATAGGTATTACATTTGCCATTTTCCACTTATCTGGCACTATGCCAGTTTGTAGTGATATGTTGAAAAGATTAGCCAAAGGTTTGCTGAGTTCCTCTTTACATTCCTTTGAAACCCTTGCAAACAATTCATCAGGATCTGAGGACTATGTCACTAGTTACCCCAATAGTGTATTTTTTATTATCGTCCTGTTCTACATAATTTATTCTTTCTGGAATTTCCGAAGTATCTTCCTGAGTAAAAACTGAGTGGAAGTAAGTATTGAATATTTCACACATTTCCTTATCACTGTCAGTGATCTGACCAGAGTTACTCTTAAGTGGGCCTATCGTGTCCCTAATCTTACTTCTGTATACCTGAAAGAACCCTTTTGGTTTAGTCTTTGAATCCCTTGCGACGTTAGTCTCATAATCCCTTTTTGCTTTTCTTATTCCTTTTTTTATTTCTCTCTTAAATTGAATATATTGAGTTTTTAACTGCACATCCCATCTTTTGATATGCCTATATATGCCTCTCTTTTGACCAATGAGATGTTTCAATCTATTGTTCATCCGTTTGGGATAATTTTTGTTAGATCTAATTTCCCTACTTGGAACAAAAGTTGTCTGGGCAGCTTGAACTATGCTCTGGAAAACGTCATATTGGCAATCAACACCACCATCCTGACCCATAGTCAGGTTATCCCAATTTAGCCCACCCAGGTAATTTCTCAGTGCCATGAAATCAGCCAAGCGAAAGTCTGGGCCAGAGACTTGATTGCAGTTATCTGGGTAATTCCATGATATATTGAAACTAAATGATTTGTGATCACTTTCCCCAAGCTCATCATTAACCTCAAGTTTATTAATTAGTGATTCTTTGTTGGCAAGAACCAAGTCAAGCAGGTTGTTTCCTCTAGTTGGTTCGGTTACAAACTGTTTTAAAAGGCAATCCTGAGCCGTATCAAGAAAATCACTAGACTCAAGATTTCCTGTCACAATGTTCCAATCAATTTGTCTATAGTTAAAATCTCCCATTAGCACAACATTTTCGTATCTAGATGCCTTATGAATTTCATCCCATAGCAACTTACTGCACTCTCTATCAAGGTTTGGGGGCCTATAAATCACACCCAAAATTAACTTTTCACGACCTTCGAGAAACTGTAGCCAAACAGATTCTATGTGCGATGTTTCTAATCTTATGACTTGTCTAACACAATTTAAATTGTCTCTGACATACATCGCCACTCCACCACCCTTCCTGTAGATCCTATCAGTGTCGAATAGTTTATAACCCTGTATGTTGCATTCAGAAAGCATTTCTCTATCTTTCAAGTTGAACCAGGTCTCTGTTATAGCAATAATATCTATATTACCTGCATTTGCAAGTAATCGTAGCTCATCTATCATATTTCTTAGACTCCTACTATTTGTATAGTAAACCTTAAGGGAGCTAGTTACTCGTTGCCCTCTATTATCTCTCTTTGTTTGTTGATCAATTGATTTGCCTTTACTAGCAACTTTATTTTGAATATTGTCTTTTAAACATATCCCTGAGGTATCCTGGTTACATCTGCTGTTTTTAACCCTAGTACTGCAGCCTGACAGTTTTCCACAGACACCCATACCTCTATAATCTATCAGTTTAAAGTCCTAGACATGTCACCAATAACCCCCTCAATCGAACTGGCTAATGCAACCACTCCAACCCCAGAGAGATGAACTCCATCCCTTGCATACATATAACTTTTGAAAGTTAAGACACTTGTGCAACATCTGGTTATCTTTATTGTAAACGTTTCGCCATCCAGTGGCTTTATCAATACAAATTCTTGGACATAATTAGAAAACAGAAGAATTATATACAAAAGATGAGGTAATCAGTCCCTCAGCCTTAGAGGTGGTGTTTACAACACCGTGGTTGTAGAGATTCTGAAGCACAGGTAAGGAGACTGGCGCTTATATAGGCGTCAGTGAAGAGAGACGTGTAGCAGACGAGGGCATAGTCACGTCTCTCTTCACTGACGCCTATATAAGCGCCAGTCCCCTTACCTGTGCTTCAGAATCTCTACAACCACGGTGTTGTAAACACCACCTCCGAGGCTGAGGGACTGATTACCTCATCTTTTGTATATAATTCTTCTGTTTTCTAATTATGTCCAAGAATTTGTATTGATAAAGCCACTGGATGGCAAAACATTTACAATAAAGATAACCAGATGTTGCACAAGTGTCTTAACTTTCATCTTGTCGGTATTGTATACCTGTCTTGCACATACATATAACTTTTGCCGTAGAATATGTCCCAGTTATCAATGAATGGGATTGCAAGTTCCTTGCAGTACGTGTCTAGCCAGCAATTTATACCAATTGCCCTAGACATCCATTCATTGCCCACTCCCCTTCTAGGCAAGATGCTACATATGATTAAACCTGACTACATCTATGGCTGAGCTGTACTTATCCTGCAGCTCCTGTCTCCTCCCTTTCCCGATGTCATTTTCACAAACATTAAGACAGATAATGGGCTTGTTCCCATTACCTGACATAATATTATCCAACCTGCTGACTATGTCACCAACACCAGCTCCTGGGAGATTCTCCCACAATTAGAATGTTCTTACCTTAATAAGCAGGGGAGTCAGTGGTACCTTTAACCTCACTAACCACTGAAGTACACTCGTTCTGGAGAACAGAGAATTGATTTCCTACCTTCACATTTTCTCTGTTAACCTTCCTTATCTTCCTTCTTTCTGAATTGTGAACCACTTGCCACTTAAAGCGGCTGCCACTCTCCAAACCACTGCTGGTAATTTTTTCCTCCTCACCAGCTACAACTATCTCACACTCACTCCCAAACCCATCTAGACGAAGCTTCAGCCTCCTATTTTCCTCCTGAAGAAGTATAACTTCCTTCTTCAACACTTTAACGTGAGATTCTAAGGCATTTCAACAAGCCATGGTGCTAGGTAACACCCCACGCTAAATCCAAGACAGCTTAGGACTACTCTTTGTTTTGCTGCTGCACTGAAGGCTGCATTTCCTCCCCAGAGTGGGAGTTTGTCGATTCCAGTGAGTGTTCCTCTTTTGAACCATACATTTGAAATGTATGGTGTTTCCCTATCTCCAACATGGAATTGTTGAACTGAAACTAGGTTATTTAGGAAGTATTCAGGTGATGTTGCATTTGTGTTCAGTGTTGCTTGAGGTGGATTTGAAATTACTTTATTAGTTGAGATGTTTGCAAAAGTTATTTGTTCAAACGTACTGTTTGTGTTAAAGGCTATTTCCATATAAGCTGCTAAGTTAAATGATATTTTTTCAACAGTTGTTTCACTTTCTTTTACAAGTTCATGCCATAAAGGAATCATAGTGAAAGGTAACTCCTGCTTTATGTATTTTATAGCCATATTTGTTAGTCAATGAAGCAAATTGTCACCATCTTGCAATATCTTGTGCTTTACCCTCTGCACCTAGACATACTGTATAGAATTCTAGGGAATCTAAATGTAAGAAGTAGCATTGTTTTGAGTCATCTAGGGATGATATCTTGGACGAATTGGAAGTCTAAAAGTTCCATGGGAAAATTTCATTGATCTGTATGTGTTAATGTAACTGTCTCCTTCTCCAGGACATTCGGCTGCCAACTGTTTATCTACTTTTCTTTTTTACCTGGTATTCCTGTCGAATTTGCCGTCTTCCTTTATTGTTTTAATGTATGTAGATATATCTTTATTATATTCTTCATACAGTGCTAGGAAGTTGTGTACTGTAATGTTACCTGGTGGAGGGTCAAGCATGTACTGGTGTTGCTTTCTCTCTCTTTTTTGAATCTAAATATTTTTGTTCTTGCATCATAACTTCTGACGGTTGTTCTCATGGTGTCGCTGTTCCCATCTTGTCTCTATTCATTTTTCACTATCTGCGTTGGGTTCCGCTCTTATTATCTTCCATAGAAACCATACCCCGGCCGGGATTGAACCCGCGGTGCAATCGTGTCATTACGATTTCGTGAGTCATCTTCCATAGATTGTTATAACCTTCTTGTTCAGGTATATCAGCTCTTATAGACAAGACCTGAGAAGATACTGTGATCTGTTCATGTCAGAAAACTGTGTGTATGGTCATCATAAAACGTCAGTTAGATTATGTTAAGCAGCAATTCCCAGAATAGAGATGTTATATTCCATATGTATGTTCTGTACTTTTCTGGGGTTCTTATGTATCACTGTACTGTTATTGCTTTCTCCTGTGCTTTTCTTGCGCTTTTCCATACAGTTTTGGAACAGTTTTGTAAGTCAATGTGCTGTTCTTGCGTGTTACTGACTCATATTATAAGTGTCACTTTTATATTGCTGTCATGTTCATGTATGTTTTTTTCTACTCCACCTCCCACAGCGGCGTCTCCCACATTGACATTCAGGTCTCCCATAACAATATTAATACAAAATAACACTATCCTCAGACCAAATAAAAAAACTTGAGAAAAAAGATTTTGGCAGCTGATCCTGCAACCTAGCAAATCTGCCACATTGATGATCCTGCATCCTGGTAAGCCCGTTGCAATGTTGAATCTGCAACCTGGCAAGTCTGCCACATTGTTGATCCTGTAATATTGCAAGTCTGCCACATTGTCGATCCTGCAGTCTGGCATATCCACCACATTGTTGATAACAAAAAAAGGCACAATACCGTGACTGGAACGATACACAAATAACCCGCACATAGAAGAGAGGAGCTTTCGACGACGTTTCGGTCCGACTTGGACCATTTCAAAGTCACACTAATGAGAAATGGAGCAGGACGGGTATATATAGGCAGAAAGAGGTAGTGGTGGTGGTAGTAGTTGTAGTAGCAGTAGTAGTAGTAGTAGTAGTAGTAGTAGTAGTAGTAGTTGTAGTAGCAGTAGTAGTAGTAGTAATAGTAGTAGTAGTAGTAGTGTTAGTAGTATTGGTAGTGGTAGTAGTGGGGAAGTAAGGAGGAGGAGTCAGTCAAATACAAAGAAAGGGGAGCACTGCAAGGGAGCTAGGTGCCCACAGAGGGAGAGCAAGTACACAGAGGTGGGGGGAAGGGGAAGTGATGAAATAAATAATGAAGGAACAAACACGAGACAGAAGAAAGAAAGACAACCCAGAGGAGAAAAAAAAGAAAGAGGAAAGGGTTATTTGTGCACATTGCTGATCCTGCAACCTGGCAAGTCCACCACACTGTTGATCCTGCAACTTGGCAAGTCTGCCACATTGTTGATATATCCGATACAGCTGTTTTATACAATTATGTATTGCTATACTGTTAAATTATGTTGTTTTATGTGAACACTTTTCCATCACTATCAATCACAATTCTGACTTACACTATCTCACAGGCAAAGTGTGACACACAATCACAATTCTGACTTACACTATCTCACAGGCAAAGTGTGACACAGAATCTCATTGTTTCAGTTATTAATCTGTTTACCAAAGAAAAGATTCCATGAAAATCAAGAAATTATTATTTAGTTGCGACTGCAGTTTTAAATATTATTTCCTAAAGTGCTGGAGTCACTTCAGTTACAGTAGCTAACATCATCATCAGGGAATCTAACATAACCCAAAATCTGCGTGTAATGTCTATATTAACATACTCCTTGTTGTTGTGTCATCTCCTTCACCCTTCCGTCATATCCCTTATCCGGCTCTCATCTCCCTGACACAGGTTTCTTAGTCTTCACTATCTATTATTTGTGAGTGTGGGAGTGGGGAGGAATCGGCATCACAAATCAAATGATTCTACTATTCATCCACCTTGAGACTAAACAAAAATTATTATGAATAACGAGAAATGTTTGTGACCACTGTCAGCCTTAGAGTTATCTCTGAGTTACCTGACCCTGCCATGTGGAGGCCAGTGGTTCGTCTTTAAGGTTTCCCCTCCCCCCACTCTCCGCCATCTTGAGGCTTCCTTCATGTTTCTAAGAGTCCACTTGTGTCCACTCAGGTATTCTCCCTGTCCCACTTTTTCTAGGTACTTCTCTATTTCTGATTCCCTTTCAGCTCATGTTTCCAGGTCTCCATCTGTTCGCTCCCGGTTGTCAATCCTTCCACACTCCCAACTTCCATTTTTTTTTTTGTACTTTCTTAAGTTCCGTTACTCCAGAAGTCCATCTGTGTCCCCTCAGATAAACTACCTTAATCACTTCCCCATGTCTTGCATTTTGCATTTTGTCTAGCTGGTGTAGTCAGGTGTGGTCACAGTCAGGAGTGGCCATAGTTAAGTGCTGGTATAGTCAGGAGTGGTTATAGTCAGGAGTGGTTATAGTCAGGAGTGGTTATAATCAGGCGAGGTCGCAAACCTTTGCATTTTCTCTAATTTCTTGACGTGCTTGATCAAGTGTGGGTTCCAAACAGGTGCTGCATACTCCAGTATGGGCCTGACGTACACGGTGCCTTTGAGGTATCAAGGTCACTTAGCAGATTCTTCACCTCCTCCTCAGTGTGCATATCGTCCAGCACTTGTTGGTATATTCCCTGTTGGTGTCCCCCTCTGTCCTGTCTTCCCAGAGTCCTTCCTGTCTCCACTGTGAATACTTCCTTAAATCTCCTGTTGAGCTCCTCACATACCTCTTGATCGTTTCTTGTGAATTCTCCACCTTCTTTCCTCAGCCTGATCACCTGGTCTTTGTCTGTTGTCTTTCTCCTAATGTGGCTATACAGCAGTTGCAGGTCAGACTTGACTTTCGATGCTATGTCGTTTTCATACTGTATCTGGGCCTCTCTCCTTATCTGTGCATACTCGTTTCTGGGTCTTCGACTGATCTCCTTGTTTTCCTGTGTCCTTTGCTTTCTGTGCCTCTTCCATTCACTAATGCACTTAGTATTTGCCTCCCTACACCTTCAGGTAAACCAAGGACTCACTTTGGTCTTCCCATTAGTTCTGTTGCCCATGTGAAGAAACCTTTCTTCTGCCTCCTTGCATTTTGTTGTTACATATTCCATCATTTCGTTTACTGACTTTCCTGCTAGTTCTCTGTCCCACTGAACCTCCTGCAGGAAGTTCCTCATACCTGTGTAGTCCCCCCTTTTATAGTTTGGCTTTTCCCAATCGACTCCTGTTACCCTCTCCACTTGTAACTCTACTATGTAATCAAAACTCAGAACCACGTGATCACTAGCTCCAAGGGGCCTCTCATATGTGATGTCCTCAATGTCTGAACTGCTCAGGGTGAACACAAGGTCCAGTCTTGCTGGTTCATCCTCCCCTCTCTCTTTCGTAGTGTCCATGACATGTTGATGCATGAGGTTTTCCAGTACCACATCCATCATCTTGGCTCTTCATGTTTTGGGACCCCCATGAGGCTCCAGGTTTTCCAAATCTATCTCCCTGTGGTTGAAATCGCCCATAACCAGTAACTTTGCTGGGCTCGAGTGAGCTCTTCTTGCCACCTCAGCCAGTGTGTCCACCATCGCTCTGTTGTTCTCAACATATTCCTCTCTTGACATCCTGCAGTTCTGTGGTGGGTTATACATCACTGCAATGACTATCTTATGTTCCCCAGACTGAATTGTACCTACTGTGTAGTCCCTTTCTCCAATATCGTCCATGCCTTCCATTTCCTCAAAACCCCATCATTTTTTTATAAGCAGTGCAACTCTTCCTCCCTCTCTGCTCCTTCTATCTTTCCTCAGGATCTGAGGTTGGAAGGTTGCATCTGTGAATGTCTCAGAGAGTTTCGTTTCTGTGACTGCTATTATGTCTGGGGATTTCTCATTGATTCTTTCATGCCACGTCTCATATTTATTCGTTATTCCACTTGCGTTCGTGAACCACACCTTAAGCTTCTTATCTATTGGGGTTGGGGGAGCGGGAGCCCAGGAGGGGCCTATGGGGGAATATTGGGGTGATGGGGGGGGACAAGAGTGCCCATAGGGAGCCTGTGGGTGGGATTTGTGATATGGGGGGGTGGGGGAAGAAGGAACAGTGTGAGGGTTTTGGTGATTGTTCAGCTGCGTTGGGGTTGGGCGGTGTGGGTGGGGTTTGTGAGCGTGCTGAGTGGGGGGGCTGCTATAGGGGTGGGGTTTGTGATGTGTGAGGTGGGGGCAGAGAGAACAATGTGTGGGTTTTTGTTTAGATTATTCAGTTGCTTAGGGGTTGTCGTGGTTGGAGAGTTTGCGGGTGGTTTGTAGGGTGTGCTTGCCCATCCACCTGAGTCTGGGTTCTGCTCATCTTCATCAGTGTGGTCTTTGTACCCTCTCTCTCAGTATCGTCCTTTCTTCTGTGCATGTGTGTATGTGTGTGTGTGTGTGTGTGTGTGTGTGTGTGTGTGTGTGTGTGTGTGTGTGTGTACTCACCTAGTTGTACTCACCTAGTTGAGGTTGCGGGGGTCGAGTCCGAGCTCCTGGCCCCGCCTCTTCACTGATCGCTACTAGGTCACTCTCCCTGAGCCGTGAGCTTTATCATACCTCTGCTTAAAGCTATGTATGGATCCTGCCTCCACTACATCGCTTCCCAAACTATTCCACTTACTGACTACTCTGTGGCTGAAGAAATACTTCCTAACATCCCTGTGATTCATCTGTGTCTTCAGCTTCCAACTGTGTCCCCTTGTTACTGTGTCCAATCTCTGGAACATCCTGTCTTTGTCCACCTTGTCAATTCCTCTCAGTATTTTGTATGTCGTTATCATGTCCCCCCTATCTCTCCTGTCCTCCAGTGTCGTCAGGTTGATTTCCCTTAACCTCTCCTCGTAGGACATACCTCTTAGCTCTGGGACTAGTCTTGTTGCAAACCTTTGCACTTTCTCTAGTTTCTTTACGTGCTTGGCTAGGTGTGGGTTCCAAACTGGTGCCGCATACTCCAATATGGGCCTAACGTACACGGTGTACAGGGTCCTGAATGATTCCTTATTAAGATGTCGGAATGCTGTTCTGAGGTTTGCTAGGCGCCCATATGCTGCAGCAGTTATTTGGTTGATGTGCGCTTCAGGAGATGTGCCTGGTGTTATACTCACCCCAAGATCTTTTTCCTTGAGTGAGGTTTGTAGTCTCTGGCCCCCTAGACTGTACTCCGTCTGCGGTCTTCTTTGCCCTTCCCCAATCTTCATGACTTTGCACTTGGTGGGATTGAACTCCAGGAGCCAATTGCTGGACCAGGTCTGCAGCCTGTCCAGATCCCTTTGTAGTTCTGCCTGGTCTTCGATCGAGTGAATTCTTCTCATCAACTTCACGTCATCTGCAAACAGGGACACCTCAGAGTCTATTCCTTCCGTCATGTCGTTCACAAATACCAGAAACAGCACTGGTCCTAGGACTGACCCCTGTGGGACCCCGCTGGTCACAGGTGCCCACTCTGACACCTCGCCACGTACCATGACTCGCTGCTGTCTTCCTGACAAGTATTCCCTGATCCATTGTAGTGCCTTCCCTGTTATCCCTGCTTGGTCCTCCAGTTTTTGCACCAATCTCTTGTGTGGAACTGTGTCAAACGCCTTCTTGCAGTCCAAGAAAATGCAATCCACCCACCCCTCTCTCTCTTGTCTTACTGCTGTCACCATGTCATAGAACTCCAGTAGGTTTGTGACACAGGATTTCCCGTCCCTGAAACCATGTTGGCTGCTGTTGATGAGATCATTCCTTTCTAGGTGTTCCACCACTCTTCTCCTGATAATCTTCTCCATGATTTTGCATACTATACATGTCAGTGACACTGGTCTGTAGTTTAATGCTTCATGTCTGTCTCCTTTTTTAAAGATTGGGACTACATTTGCTGTCTTCCATGCCTCAGGCAATCTCCCTGTTTCGATAGATGTATTGAATATTGTTGTTAGGGGTACACATAGCGCCTCTGCTCCCTCTCTCAATACCCATGGGGAGATGTTATCTGGCCCCATTGCCTTTGAGGTATCTAGCTCACTCAGAAGCCTCTTCACTTCTTCCTCGGTTGTGTGCACTGTGTCCAGCACTTGGTGGTGTGCCCCACCTCTCCGTCTTTCTGGAGCCCCTTCTGTCTCCTCTGTGAACACTTCTTTGAATCTCTTGTTGAGTTCCTCACATACTTCACGGTCATTTCTTGTTGTCTCTCCTCCTTCCTTCCTTAGCCTGATTACCTGGTCCTTGACTGTTGTTTTCCTCCTGATGTGGCTGTACAACAGTTTCGGGTCAGATTTGGCTTTCGCTGCTATGTCATTTTCATATTGTCTTTGGGCCTCCCTTCTTATCTGTGCATATTCGTTTCTGGCTCTACGACTGCTCTCCTTATTCTCCTGGGTCCTTTGCCTTCTATATTTCTTCCATTCCCTAGCACACTTGGTTTTTGCCTCCCTGCACCTTTGGGTAAACCATGGGCTCATCCTGGCTTTTTCATTATTCCTGTTACCCTTGGGTACAAACCTCTCCTCAGCCTCCTTGCATTTTGTTGCTACATATTCCATCATCTCATTAACTGGCTTCCCTGCCAGTTCTCTGTCCCACTGAACCCCGTTCAGGAAGTTCCTCATTCCTGTGTAGTCCCCTTTCTTGTAGTTTGGCTTCATTCGTCCTGGCCTTCCTGCTTCTCCCTCCACTTGTAGCTCTACTGTGTATTCGAAGCTTAAAACCACATGGTCACTGGCCCCAAGGGGTCTTTCATATGTGATGTCCTCGATATCTGCACTACTCAAGGTGAATACTAAGTCCAGCCTTGCTGGTTCATCCTCTCCTCTCTCTCTTGTAGTGTCCCTTACGTGTTGGCACATGAAGTTTTCCAGTACCACCTCCATCATCTTAGCCCTCCATGTATCTTGGCCCCCATGTGGGTCCAAGTTCTCCCAATCGATCTCCTTGTGGTTAAAGTCACCCATGATCAGGAGCTTTGCCCTGCATGCATGAGCTCTTCTGGCCACTCTAGCCAGTGTGTCAACCATCGCTCTATTGCTCTCGTCGTACTCTTGCCTTGGCCTCCTGCTGTTCTGTGGTGGGTTATACATCACTGCTATTACCACCTTGGGACCTCCAGAGTGAAGCGTTCCCGCTATGTAATCACTTTCTTCTCCGCTGTCTCCTCTCTCCAGCTCATCAAAATTCCAGCGATTTTTGATCAGCAATGCCACTCCTCCACCCCCCCTGTTCCCTCTGTCTTTCCTCAGGATTTGGTATCCCGTTGGAAAGATGGCATCTGTTATCATACCTGTAAGCTTGGTTTCTGTGAGAGCTATGATGTCCGGTGATGCTTCTTTGACTCTTTCATGCCACTCCTCCCACTTATTTGTTATTCCATCAGCGTTTGTGTACCATACCTTCAGTTTCCTTTCCAACACTGTGGTTTGGGGGGCCTGTGAGGGTGGGAGACCTGGTAGCATACTGTGGGATTCTATAGCTCGGTGTTGGGTGGAGGCTGTGGGTATGGATTGTAGTGTGTGTTGGGATGGTGTGATAGGTTGTATGGTTCTGAGAATAGTTGTGTGTGTGCTTGCCCTTGCTGTTCTGTTCTGCTCTGACTGACCTCTGCTGGTTCCATCCTTGTCTCTTTTCCTAGCTCCTTTCGCTTTTTTGTCCTCTCCCTCAGCTGCTGTCGTTCTGATTGTGTTCTGTCTCTGTCTAGGAACACCCTCTTGTACTCTTCCGAGTATTTCAACCGTGGTTTCTCTTGGAGGATCCTGTTCCGCACTGTTTCCGTCCTGAGAATCAGCTTGATTGGTCGGTTTCTCCCCTTCAGTACCCCCCTATTCTCTGAAAATTTACAATCTGTCCATCTCTTCTTCACCTATTTCCGTGATGATTTTCTCAATCTCCTTTCTTTCTTCCTGCCGCCTTTCAGTGTGTGTCCTTTCCTCTCTCTCCTGAAGCCCATGGATAAACACTGATTTTGCCCTTTCCTCCTCCCATTGCCTCACCTGTGTGTTGCAACCCCTGAATGGGTTACACTCAAGGTGTGGTGTGTGTGTGTGTGTGTGTGTGTGTGTGTGTGTGTGTATGTGTGTGTGTGTGTGTTTGTGTGTGTGTGTGTGTGTGTGTGTGTGTGTGTGTGTGTGTGTGTGTGTGTATGTGTGTGTTTGTGTGTGTTTGTGTGTGTGTGTGTAGGTGTGTGTGTGTAGGTGTGTGTGTGTGTAGGTGTGTGTCTTGGTCCTCCTGAATGGGTTGCAATGATTAATATGTATATATATAATTATTATCTTTTCATATAATTTTATATTGCTTGTATTTGCGATAATAGCTAAATCGTAAATGTATTGCTTTATATTGTTATTTGACGTAGCTTCCTTTGTTAGGTAGGATGTAACATATTATGTGCTCAGTTCAAGTCTTGATTGTCTAACTACTGTAATTATCGCTTGTGGCTCGTTAGACTGCCGGCTTCTGTTTCTGAGCTGCAGCTGTCCACGGAGCTATCACGTGATCGAGGGGGGGGGGTGTCCTCACCTCGCCTGAAGTATTCAGTCTGGTCTAGACTCTCTTGGTGGTTGGACAGATTGTCTGTCTCATTATTCTTGTTAGTTCTGTAGAACTCTGTTCACAGAACATTGTATAGACTTAGTGATTTTCGACGTTGTACTGAGGTTGTGTGTCGCATAGACACTCTGAGCAACTCAGGTCCTGAGCTGTAGCTTCTGACCTAACTTGTACTGGTATCTGTGTATTATCACAGTCGGGGATTTTCTTATGCTGAACTTAGATTCAGTAGTATGGGAGTTTTGTGACTTTTGTGGAGGATCTGCTGATGGTCCCTACTTAGTGTCGTTATATTATCTCCTTGTTCCTGATTCTGTGTCGCAGTTGCTTGTTATATTGCTATTGGGCTTAGCATTCTTTTTATTGTTCAAGCAGACTGTTCTGATTGCCAGTTGGTCAAGAAGTTAGTTTATTTGAGGACTTTGTCAGTCACTTGTTTAAGTCTAGTCGAGTCGTGAGACATAGCGAACTACTTAGAGCACTTACACACATACACAAACTTACTTGTACATATTTGTAATATCTTATTAAATGTTAATGTACCAGACGGTACTTAAGAATTATAAATGTGATATGTGCTTTCAGCACAATAATATTGTACTCGAGAGAAGTGATATTATTTTGATTACTGTGATTAATTTAATTTAATTTAATTTGATAATATACCTCTAGACTTAATAAATTTATTAAATTTTAATTTCTCTAGTTAGTAGCCTACCAGTTGTAATCCTGAAGCACTATTGAATCATACTGAATTCTAATGGATAATTGGACAAGGATACTGACTACTTGTTACGAAAACCCAGTAACAGGCTGGATGCTAGAAGGGCAGTCCTTTCTAGTATTCACTGGAGATCTCTAAGCTTTTAGAATCGCGTTTTTTGTAACAAATGGGGGCCTGTCCGGGAGGCTCTTGATCCAAGGTGTTGGAGAAATTGTCCAGTTTGACATACTAGTAACTCTATGATCAAACACTTTGAGTACTTTCCTAATCTGAAGACTTTGAGTTTAGTCTTGTACAACATACCAGGTGGATGTATGTACCTGACTGAGTCTCTTGATCCAAGGAGATGGAAATACTGTTTATGAGTTCTAGCTCTAAGACAACCAACACTAAAATTCCTATTAGGATTATAGTTTCCCATAATCACTCTCTCGTAGTACAATTATTTTCGTGATGTATGCCAAAGTGAAACAGTTAATTGATACTCTGACTTTGTCTGAGTTAAGTACATTAAAACTTCAGACGTGTTGGCGAGTAGCCAAATATCTCGGTGTGACGTATAACAGGAATTACACCGCAGAAACTGTCAGAGCGTTAATTAAAGATATATTGTTTCCTGCTCATACAGAGATGTCTGATTATGATTCAGATTCAGAAAGCCTAGTGTCACAATTAGGAAGTATAACTATTTGATGACTTAGAAGAAAGAGCAACTAAGGCAGAAGTGTCTGAGCCTAGTGTAGCTCAGTTCTCGCTCACTCCTTCCCCCACTGACACAATAGTACAGAGTATAGCTGGTTGGATGACTCAGCCCCATACTAGTACAGTGTATGCTACACCTGTATCTACTTATCCTAGACCAGATCTAGACACTCTAGAGACGGCTGGACGAAGTGTCCGACCTAAGGGCCGTCCAGAGACATGTTAATTTCCCTACTCCTCCATTACCCACTGGTCCTATCTCTCAGGAACAGTTTGAGAGGTTTGAACGCCTCATTATGTTGCAGACTGCACAAATAGAGGCACAGAGGAAATTGAACGAAGAAGATTTCCAGAGAGAAAATGTTCGTCTGGGAAGACAACAGACTGATAGATCACAGGACACATTTAATGTGCAGAAAGCTGCATCCATGGTTCCTAAGTTTTTTGAGAGTGACTTAGACACCTATTTTGATGTGTTTGAGAACCAGGCACGTGCTATGAACTGGCCACGTAAGCACTGGGCTACCTTGTTGCACACAGCTTTGACAGGAAGAGCTCAAACTTGTACTGCTGCTTTACCATTTGCCAAGTACATTAGTTATGACGCTGTCAAACAAACTATTCTAGAGACATATAACTTGTTACCTGTAAGTTATCAAAGCGCATTTCGTACGTTACAACGACGACAAGATCAAACTTGTGTAGAGTTTGCTCGTGAGAAAAAAGTTGCATTTGAGAGGTGGTGTAGGTCTGCCAAGTGTAACAACTACGACAGCCTTGTTCAGTTGTTACTACACGAAGAGTTTAACAACTGTATGTCTGCTGACATACAAGAATATCTGATCGATCATACTACCTCGGATATTCTGGAAACTGCAGCATTAGCAGACAATTACGAGATTTCTCACAAACTTGTACGTACTAAAACACAGAGAAACAAGGTAACTAAAAATTGTCCTAGAAGTTGGCAACCTAAATCAGCTGCTCATTGCCGGCCTGATGTACCTGCTACTGTAACTTCTCGTACCTTTACCAGGAAAACTCACAATCCTGAATCTGTCTCTGTGGCTAGACAGAAATCTGATATCGAGAAGAAGAAAGTTAAATGTACCTATTGTAACAGAAAAGGACATGCTAGAGAGTATTGCTATAAGTTAGAAAGAGATACGAGAAACAGTCGTGCGGCTGGCGCCCCCACTCAAGTCGTATCCTCTTCCGAGCAACAAAGGCACCAAAATCCTAGTAATACCTCTGATCCTACTGTTTTAGATAATGTTACTCAGGATAGATGACTAGCGTCAGAAAGTGTATCTGACGAAAAGATTCGTTCAGCGATGAGTCCTTACTTTTCGAGAGGTAAAGTAGGATTTGACGAATCACATCTAACTGAGATAATTACTTTCAGAGACACTGGCAGTTATCTCACGTTATTAAGAGAAGATGTACTGCCCATAACTGATGATACCTATTGCAAGATAGATGTATTGTTAGAAGCCTATGGAGGGGCTGTTATAAAAGTACCTCTGCACAAAGTTTATATTGAAACAAGCTATTATACTGGTTATATTTCAGTGGGTATATCCAGTGGTGTATTTCCCATCAGGTCAGTGGACTTGTTGATAGGGAACGATATCCTTCATGCTGGTATATGTAAAGAACCACTTGTGATTGATAATAACACTGATGATAATTATGCCATTGAAGCTTGTAGAGAGAAACCTATTTTATTTCCTCTCAGCGCAATTACTAGAGCTATGTCAAAGATACAACAACCATCCTTGTCTCCTGTTGAGTTAGTGGATGACAATGATTTGGGCTTGAATATGTTGTTTAGTGACGCTCTGCGCCCAGGATCATTAACACTGACTCCCCCCGGTCATCAACCTAGTCAGGACACAACTGACGTTAAATTTCTAACTCATGATGATTTAATCAAGGATCAGTTTGTTGATCAGTCACTGGAAAGACTGAGAGATATAGCAGTTACTGAGAGTGAAGCAAAGGATCTCGATAATTGTTACTATTATAGTAACGGTGTACTGATGGAGAAAAATACATGTAAGTTGTCAGCTGATAGTGTTTCCACCACAGTCAAGCATCTCGTAGTGTTACCAGTTACATTTCGTGAACAAGCCATTGATTTTGCTCACAATAGTCCCATAGGAGGACATTTGGGTGTCAAGAAGACACTCGGTAAACTGGCAAAACATTTTACTTGGCCAAAGATGAAGGAAACAGTAGCTGATCATGTGCGACGTTGCCACGTGTGTCAAGTGACAGGCAAGCCAGCACACACACCTCCACCTGCACCTCTCACTGTGTTCATTAGTAGCAAAGTTCAGTTCATCTGGACTAGTGATTGTTCAGAGTTGTTCAAAAGGTTGAAGCGTCTGCTTTCCTCTGCTCCAGTGTTGAGTCCAAATTTCAATCTTCCCTTCTTTTTACATATAGATGCGAGTGGCTATGCAGTGGGTGCTGTGCTGCTCCAACAGTCAACATCCACTGATATTCTCCATCCTATATGTTACTATTCATCTAAGCTTAAACGACACCAGAAAAATTATGCCACTATTGAGAAAGAGGCTCTAGCTCTTGTGGTGTCCTTGGAACATTTTGACGTGTATTTGGGCACTTCCCCATTTAAAATTTACGTAATTTTATGCCCAAATACCTTTTGTTACTTGCTATGTCAAATTCAGTAAAGTAACTTAATCCCTCCAGCCCATATTAACTATATACACTCATGTCTAATTATTATATTTATATATTCACAGTAGTGGGGATATGTGTGAGGAGGAAACATAAGCTGAGTGATGAGTGGGTAGTGTGGTGTGGGCAATGTTACTGCGTGTGACGCAACACTGTCTTGCTGCAGACCCCCCCCCTCACTACACACCTTAAGCTGTTTCATACTCAGATGTCCATACTACATAGCATTCCACAACCACTACTTAAGAGTGGAATGCAGTCTCCTCTACTATGATCGAGCCTCATCACGCCCTACTTGTCTACGCTATCCTGTCTCTACACTGATGTACATAACCACGAGTATGCAGAGATACGATACTGTGTACTGCCCTAGTAATAGGGGCATATCCTAGTGACAGACGCTGTGAAATTATAAAAGTGCTTGGCACAAGAGTGACTCTGATTAATATTTATATTAAATTGTGTTGATATTGGTAATCAGTAATAATGTGAAAGACATTAATGCAACTCCTAGTGCGACCGTTTGTCGTGTTGGGGGGTGTTGCAACTCCTGAATGGGTTGCAATGATTATTATGTATATATATAATTATTACCTTTTCATTTAATTTTATATTGCTTATATTTACGATAATAGCTAAATCGTAAATGTATTGCTTTATATTGTTATTTGACGTAGCTTCCTTTGTTACGTAGGATGTAACATATTATGTGCTCAGTTCAAGTCTTGATTGTCTAACTACTGTAATTATCGCTCTTTGCTCGTTATTCTGCCGGCTTCTGTTGCTGGGCAGTACTGTCCACAGAGCTATCACGTGATCAAGGGGGGGTGTCCTCACCTCGCCTGAAGTATTCAGTCTGGTCTAGACTCTCTTGGTGGTTGGACAGATTGTCTGTCTCATTATTCTTGTTAGTTCTGTAGAACTCTGTTCACAGAACATTGTATAGACTTAGTGATTTTCGACGTTGTACTGAGGTTGTGTGTCGCATAGACACTCTGAGCAACTCAGGTCCTGAGCTGTAGCTTCTGACCTAACTTGTACTGGTATCTGTGTATTATCACAGTCGGGGATTTTCTTATGCTGAACTTAGATTCAGTAGTATGGGAGTTTTGTGACTTTTGTGGAGGATCTGCTGATGGTCCCTACTTAGTGTCGTTATATTATCTCCTTGTTCCTGATTCTGTGTCGCAGTTGCTTGTTATATTGCTATTGGGCTTAGCATTCTTTTTATTGTTCAAGCAGACTGTTCTGATTGCCAGTTGGTCAAGAAGTTAGTTTATTTGAGGACTTTGTCAGTCACTTGTTTAAGTCTAGTCGAGTCGTGAGACATAGTGAACTACTTAGAGCACTTACACACATACACAAACTTACTTGTACATATTTGTAATATCTTATTAAATGTTAATGTACCAGACGGTACTTAAGAATTATAAATGTGATATGTGCTTTCAGCACAATAATATTGTATACGAGAGAAGTGATATTATTTTGATTACTGTGATTAATTTAATTTAATTTAATTTGATAATATACCTCTAGACTTAATAAATTTATTAAATTTTAATTTCTCTAGTTAGTAGCCTACCAGTTGTAATCCTGAAGCACTATTGAATCATACTGAATTCTAATGGATAATTGGACAAGGATACTGACTACTTGTTACGAAAACCCAGTAACAGGCTGGATGCTAGAAGGGCAGTCCTTTCTAGTATTCACTGGAGATCTCTAAGCTTTTAGGATCGCGTTTTTTGTAACATACAAGCCCGGATGCACCATTACAAGCTCGGATGCACCATTACAAGTTTGGATGCATTATTACAAGCCCGGATGCACCATTACAAGCTCGGATGCACCATTACAAGAACGGATGCACCATTACAAGCCCGAATGCACCATTACAAGCTCGGATGCATCATTACAAGCTCGGATACATCCTTACAAGCCCGGATGCACCATTAGAAGCTCGGATGCACCATTACAAGCTCGGATGCACCATTACAAGCTCGGATGCACCATTACAAGCTCGGATGCACCATTACAAGCTCGGATGCACATTTCCAAGCTCGGGTGCACCATTACAAGCTCGGATACACCATTACTAGCTCGGATGCACCATTACAAGCCCGGATGCACCATTACAAGTTAGGATGCACCATTACAAGTTTGGATGCATCATTACAAGCCCGGATGCACCATTACAAGCTCGGATGCACCATTACAAGCTCGGATGCACCATTACAAGCCCGAATGCACCATTACAAGCTCGGATGCATCATTACAAGCTCGGATACATCATTACAAGCCCGGATGCACCATTACAAGCTCGGATGCACCATTACAAGCTCGGATGCACCATTACAAGCCCGGATGCACCATTACAAGCTCGGATGCACCATTACAAGCTCGGATGCACCATTACAAGTTCGGATGCACCATTACAAGCTCGGATGCACCATTACAAGCTCGGATGCACCATTACAAGCTCGGATGCACCATTACAAGCTCGGATGCACCATTACAAGCTCGGATGCATCATTACAAGCTCGGATGCACCATTACAAGCTCGGATGCACCATTACAAGCTCGGATGCACCATTACAAGCTCGGATGCACCATTACAAGCTCGGATGCACCATTACAAGCTCGGATGCACCATTACAAGCCCGGATGCACCATTACAAGTTCGGATGCACCATTACAAGCTCGGATGCAGCATTACAAGCTCGGATGCACCATTACAAGCTCGGATGCACCATTACAAGCTCGGATGCACCATTACATGCTCGGATGCACCATTACAAGCCCGGATGCACCATTACAAGTTAGGATGCACCATTACAAGCCCGGATGCACCATTACAAGCTCGGATGCATCATTACAAGCTCGGATGCACCATTACAAGTTTGGATGCATCATTACAAGCCCGGATGCACCATTACAAGCTCGGATGCACCATTACAAGCCCGGATGCACCATTACAAGCTCGGATGCACCATTACAAGCTCGGATGCACCATTACAAGCCCGGATGCACCATTACAAGCTCGGATGCACCATTACAAGCCCGGATGCACCATTACAAGCTCGGATGCATCATTACAAGCTCGGATGCACCATTACAAGTTCGGATGCATCATTACAAGCCCGGATGCACCATTACAAGCTCGGATGCACCATTACAAGCTCGGATGCACCATTACAAGCCCGGATGCACCATTACAAGCTCGGATGCATCATTACAAGCTCGGATGCACCATTACAAGTTCGGATGCATCATTACAAGCCCGGATGCACCATTACAAGCTCGGATGCATCATTACAAGCCCGGATACATCATTACAAGCTCGGATGCACCATTACAAGCTCGGATGCACCATTACAAGCTCGGATGCACCATTACAAGCTCGGATGCACCATTACAAGCTCGGATGCACCATTACAAGCTCGGATGCACCATTACAAGCTCGGATGCACCATTACAAGCCCGGATGCACCATTACAAGCTCGGATGCACCATTACAAGCTCGGATGCACCATTACAAGTTCGGATGCACCATTACAAGCCCGGATGCACCATTACAAGCTCGGATGCACCATTACAAGCTCGGATGCACCATTACAAGCCCGGATGCACCATTACAAGCTCGGATGCATCATTACAAGCTCGGATGCACCATTACAAGTTCGGATGCATCATTACAAGCCCGGATGCACCATTACAAGCTCGGATGCATCATTACAAGCCCGGATACATCATTACAAGCTCGGATGCACCATTACAAGCTCGGATGCACCATTACAAGCTCGGATGCACCATTACAAGCTCGGATGCACCATTACAAGCTCGGACGCACCATTACAAGCCCGGATGCACCATTACAAGTTCGGATGCACCATTACAAGCTCGGATGCATCATTACAAGCTCGGATGCACCATTACAAGCTCGGATGCACCATTACAAGCTCGGATGCACCATTACAAGCTCGGATGCACCATTACAAGCTCGGATGCACCATTACAAGCTCGGATGCACCATTACAAGCTCGGATGCACCATTACAAGCTCGATTGCACCATTACAAGCCCGGATGCACAATTACAAGCTCGGATGCATCATTACAAGCTCGGATGCACCATTACAAGTTCGGATGCATCATTACAAGCCCGATTGCACCATTACAAGCTCGGATGCACCATTACAAGCCCGGATGCACCATTACAAGCTCGGATGCACCATTACAAGCCCGGATGCATCATTACAAGTTCGGGTCCACCATTACAAGATCGGATGCACCATTACAAGCTCGGATGCACCATTACAAGCTCGGATGCACCATTACAAGCTCGGATGCATCATTACAAGTTAGGATGCACCATTACAAGCCCGGATGCACCATTACAAGCTCGGATGCACCATTACAAGCTCGGATGCACCATTACAAGCTCGGATGCACCATCGGATGCACCATTACACGTTCGGATGCACCATTACATGCTCGGATGCACCATTACAAATCCGGATGCATCATTACAAGCCCGGATGCACCATTACAAGCCCGGTTGCACCATTACAAGCCCGGATGCATCATTACAAGCCCGGTTGCACCATTACAAGCCCGGATGCATCATTACAAGCCCGGATGCACCATTACAAGCTCTGATGCATCATTACAAGCCCGGATGCAGCATTACAAGCTCGGATGCACCATTACAAGCTCGGATGCACCATTGCAAGCTCGGATGCACCATTACAAGCTCGGATGCATTATTACAAGCCCGGATGCACCATTACAAGCCCGGATAAACCATTACAAGCTCGCATGCACCATTACAAGCTCGGATGCATCATTACAAGCCCGGATGCACCATTACAAGCCCGAATGCATCATTACAAGCTCCGATGCACCATTACAAGCCCGGATGCACCATTACAAGCCCGGATGCACCACTACAAGCCCGGATGCACCATTACAAGATCGGATGCACCATTACAAGCCCGGATGCACCATTACACGCTCGGATGCACCATTACAAGCCCGGATGCACATATTACAAGCTCGGATGCATCATTACAAGCTCGGATGCACCATTACAAGCTCGGATGCACCATTACAAGATCGGATGCATCATTACAAGCCCGGATGCATCATTACAAGCTCGGATGCACCATTACAAGCTCGGATGCACCATTACAAACTCGGATACACCATTACAAGCCCGGATGCACCATTACAAGCCCAGATGCCCCATTACAAGCCCGGATGCACCATTTCAAGCTCGGATGCACAATTACAAGCTCGGATGCACCATTACAACCCCGGATGCATCATTACAAGCCCGGATGCCTCATTACAAGCCCGGATGCATCATTACAAGCTCGGATGCAATTACAAGCCCGGATGCATCATTACAAGCTCGGATGCATCATTACAAGCCCGGATGCATCATTACAAGCTCGGATGCATCATTACAAGCTCGCATGCACCATTACAGACTCGGATGCACCATTACAGACTCGGATGCACCATTACAAGCCCGGATGCATCATTACAAGCCCTGATGCACCATTACAAGCCCGGATGCACCATTACAAGCTGGGTTGCATCTTTACAAACCCGGATGCACCATTACAAGCCCGGATGCATCATTACAAGCCCGGATGCATCATTACAAGCCCGGATGCATCATTACAAGCGTGGATGCATCATTACAAGCGCGGATGCATCAATACAAGCCCGAATGCACCATTACAAGCTCGGATGCATCATTACAAGCTCGGATGCATCATTACAAGCTCGGGTGCACCATTACAAACTTGGATGCACCATTACAAGCCCGGATGCACCATTACAAGCCCGGATGCACCATTACAAGCTCGGATGCATCATTACAAGCTCGGATGCATCATTACAAGCTCGGATGCATCATTACAAGCTCGGATGCACCATTACAAGCCCAGATGCACTATTATAAGCCCGGATGCATCATTACAAGCCCGGATGCACCATTACAAGTCCGGAAGCATCATTACAAGCCCGGATGCATCATTACAAGCCCGCATGCACCATTACAAGCTAGGATGCATCATTACAAGCTCGGATGCATCATTACAAGCCCGGATGCATCATTACAAGCTCGGATGCATCATTACAAGCTCGGATGCTCCATTACAAGCTCGGATGCACCATTACAAGCTCGGATGCATCATTACAAGCCCGGATGTACCATTACAAGCCTGGATACTCCATTACAAGCTCGCATGCACCATTACAAGCTTGGATGCACCATTACAAGCGCGGATGCGCCATTACAAGCCCGCATGCATCATTACAAGCTCAGATGCACCACTACAAGCCCTGATGCATCATTACAAGCCCGGATGCACCATTACAAGCCCGGCTGCACCATTACAAGCCCGGATGCGCCATTACAAGCCCGGACGCATCATCACAAGCCCAGATGCACCATTACAAGCCCGGACGCACCATTACAAGCCCGGATGCATCATTACAAGCCCGGATGCACCATTACAAGCCTGGATGCATTACAAGCCCGGATGCACCATTATACAAGCTCGGATGCATCATTACAAGCTCGGATGCACCATTACAAGCTCGGATGCATCATTACAAGCTCGGATGCACCATTACAAGCTCGGATGCATCATTACAAGCTCGGATGCACCATTACAAGCTCGGATGCATCATTACAAGCTCGGATGCACCATTACAAGCTCGGATGCATCATTACAAGCTCGGATGCACCATTACAAGCTCGGATGCATCATTACAAGCTCGGATGCGCCATTACAAGCTCGGATGCATCATTACAAGCTCGGATGCGCCATTACAAACCCGGATGTACTACGAAAAACCCAGATGCACTTTGGACATAGATCCTCATATACGTATTTGCACATTCGTGGAAAATTTTCATCGATCTCCATTCAGGAAGGTGGAGACATTCTTGAGAATTTATGATTAACGCTTGAAAACGCTACTTACCGGTGTACAAATGCTGACGAATTTATACCACATAGCGAATTTTCGTAATGAAAACTCAGTGGCAGCCTAGGTATGCGAAAAAAAAATATGTCCATGAATGCAACAGTGGTTATGGTGCTGCTTCCATAAACTGGAATGTCAATGCAACAGTGGTTATGGTGCTGCTTCCATAAACTGGAATGTCAATGCAACAGTGGTTATGGTGCTGTTTCCATAAACTGGAATGTCAATGCAACAGTGGTTATGGTGCTGTTTCCATAAACTGGAATGTCAATGCAACAGTGGTTATGGTGCTGTTTCCATAAACTGGAATGTCAATGCAACAGTGGTTATGGTGCTGTTTCCATAAACTGGAATGTCAATGCAACAGTGGTTATGGTGCTGTTTATAAAAACTGGAATGTCAATGCAAAAGTGGTTATGGTGCTGTTTCCATAAACCGGAATGCCAATGCAACAGTGGTTATGGTGCTGTTTCCATAAACTGGAATGTCAATGCAACAGTGGTTATGGTGCTGTTTCCATAAACTGTAATGTCAGTGCAACAGTGGTTATGGTGCTGTTTCCATAAACTGTAATGTCAGTGCAACAGTGGTTATGGTGCTGTTTCCATAAACTGGAATGTCATTGCAACAGTGGTTATGGTGCTGTTTCCATAAACTGGAATGTCAGTGCAACAGTGGTTATGGTGCTGTTTCCATAAACTGGAATGTCAATGCAACAGTGGTTATGGTGCTGTTTCCATAAACTGGAATGTCAGTGCAACAGTGGTTATGGTGCTGTTTCCATAAACTGTAATGTCAGTGCAACAGTGGTTATGGTGCTGTTTCCATAAACTGGAATGTCAGTGCAACAGTGGTTATGGTGCTGTTTCCATAAACTGGAATGTCAGTGCAACAGTGGTTATGGTGCTGTTTCCATAAATTGTAATGTCAGTGCAACAGTGGTTATGGGGCTGTTTCCATAAACTGTAATGTCAGTGCAACAGTGGTTATGGTGCTGTTTCCATAAACTGGAATGTCAGTGCAACAGTGGTTATGGTGCTGTTTCCATAAACTGTAATGTTCAGGTACGTCTTGCTACTTCTACTTACACTTAGGTCACACTACACATACATGTACAAGCATGTATATACACACCCCTCTGGGTTTTCTTCTATTTTCTTCCTAGTTCTTGTTCTTGTTTATTTCCTCTTATCTCCATGGGGAAGTGGAACAGAGTTTTTCCTCCGTAAGCATATATATATATATATATATATATATATATATATATATATATATATATATATATATATATATATATATATATATATATATATATATATATATATATATATATAGGATGGGGTCCACCTCTGGTGTAAATTGTGGGACCCATAGCCTCGGAGAAGTGGATAAAAAGGCTTCAAGGAAATATATTTGGATTTCTTCGTGTAGCCGTTTGAATATTCCACTTCCCCTACCACCCCATCTTTTATATTTTTTTTTTTTTACTAATAGGAATATTTTATTACATAATATGGTACAGAAGATTTAAGAGATACATTGTTGATATAAAGGTGGCATATACGGTACATGTTGTTACGTGTGTATCACCGATTATAAGGCGAAAATCTCATCCAGCTCCTCAGAGCTGGGGCGTGTGCCCAAAATACAGCAGGCATTACCCCTTTGAACAGCCGCACTGAGCCGCTGGAACAGAAAACTAGCTGCCCTGGGATCCCTAGTTACCCTGATGAGTCTTTTTCCCAGCTCCTTAAGGAATTTAGATGCACTCTTTCCCCATGAGCCAAGGGTCTCTGAGCCTATGGGAACAAACATATAATGATGGGCAAGTTCTCCATATTTTCTAGACTTTTGGGACTCCCTGAAGCTGGCAGCTGCCCCTCCTTCCTCCCTGGTGTATTGGAGATAGGTATCAGCCAAGGTAGATGCACATGTATAGTCCCACACCACCTGCTTCCCATCTGTCCAGGCTTGAAGGGTGATACCATCTGGACGCTTCTGGCTGCCATCAGATCTGCATAGTTGGGGTGGCTCCCTTACTGCTGGGCATCCAGCTGTTGTGAGGCTCCTCTTGATAATGTTATTAACCTCCTCATGTCTTGCAATCTTTCCCTCGGATTTACGGCACACAAGACCATGGTACCCGAATCGGTCTGCTGCTTCACTGCCACAAATACACCTGTGTTCGGCGAGAATAGGGGCGGCAAGTCGAAGGGCAACACCGATGCGGATGGTCTGTGGGTCGAGACGTGTGCCAAGGCTGGAGTTGGGAACAGCCAACAGAAAGTCCCCAGCATGAGGGGCTCTCACTGCCAGGAGGCGGGCTCTATCCTTCCCTGACACACTCTGAAGCATTGTTGAGGCAATATTTTCCACTATTGGACCATCCCAGTGCGATTGTTTGTAGTTGTTGGGGGGAGCAGGTCTGGCTCCAGAGCCCGTTAGATTATCCCAGATCATTGCTCCGTCAATGAATTTTTGGTCCTGGACTCCTATCTTGTCCCTAAGATGTTCAGGGAGAATCGCTGCTACAAGCTCTCTGGATGCAATACACGAGGACAGAAAAGCAGGTAACGCAATCTGTGATGACTTGCGGACACCAATGCCTCCTAGTCTGACTGGAAGTGTAGCTTGGTTCCACTGCCCGTCTTCTAGAGTAAGGTTAAGTACTTTCGTAAAAATCTGCCTCAGAATACTGTCATATTCGTGCAGTATAGGGTTATCATATGAAGGTGCACATCTTAGGAAATATGTCAACCTGGGCAGACTCAAGCACTTTGTGAGAAGGTACAAGGCATCGTGGGTGTCCAGATTGCCTATTCGTTGTTCCATTCTCCTTAACTCTTCCAATTTCTTCCTGAGAATTGTGTCAATGGCATTGCTTCCCAGAGGTGCTCCTAGCAAGACACTATTTGTGGGGGCAATGACTGCTGCTCCTGGTAGTTTTGATCTCACTGCATTTATCACTTGTTGACTGACTGAGATGATTTCACATTTGGATGGATTCAGGATGAGACCCATTTCCTGTCCCCGTGTCATTACCTGTGTAAGGTCATGTAGGAGGGACTCTTTTGTACCTGCTAGTGTGCCATCATCTAGGAACCAGATGTTTAGCTCGCTGGTCAGTCTGACTGTGATTTCCCTAACTGCTATACAGAAGAGAAATGGTGCAAGAGGATCTCCTTGTTGGACACCCTCCGATGATGTAATTTTTAGTCGACTGGTGTGGGTCGCATCCTGGGGGACAAGATTAAGGACCCCAATGGAAATAAGTTAGACAGTCCTCGATGACGCACTGACTTTCTTGGGTTATCCTGGGTGGCTAACCCTCCGGGGTTAAAAATCCGAACGAAATCTTATCTTATCTTATCTAAGCACCGCCACCATTGGTAGCAGCAGCAATAACACCAGGCACCACCGCCACTAGCCAGCCAGCAGCAGCAACAACACCCAGCACCACCGCCACCTATTGGCAGTCAGCAGCAATAACAGCCAGCCACCACCGCTGAACCTAGTCGCAGCAGCAGCACAATAACCAGCACCACCGGCTACCAGCTTGTGTAGCAGCAGCAACAATACCAGCACCATTGCCACCAGCTGTAGCAGCAGTACACACCAGCAATGACTTGCCACTAGGTGCAGCAGCAAGTAATACCTGAGCAACACCTGTTTCCACCAGCCTGTAGCAGCAGCAGCACAACCAGCACCACTGCACTAGCTTGCAGTAGCAGCAATAATACCCAGTACCACTGCTACCAGCTTGTAGCAGTAACAATAAGCACCAGCAACTTACTTGCCACCAGGTCTATAGTGCAGCAGCAATAACACCAGCAATTGACTGCCTACTAGCTTGTAGCAGCAGCAAGCAACACCAGCACCTACTGTTTACTGGCTCAGCTGCAGTAGCAGCAGCAACACCAGCACCACTGCCACTAGCTTGCAGTAGCAGCACAATACCAGCAATCAGTTATAGCCGCAGTAGCAGCAATAATACCAGAACCACTGGTTACTAATTGTAGTAGCAGCACACACCCATAATTACTGCTACCCTAGTTGTAGCAGTAATAATACCAGTACCAGCATAAATTAGGTCAGTAGCAGTAACAACACCCAGCAACCACTGCTTACTAGGCTGCAGCAGCAGTACACACCAGCACCAACTGTTATCCCATTGTAGTAGCATAACCAATACCAGTTACAATTAGGCCAGGTAGCAGCAATAATACCCGCACTACTGCTACTAATCAGCAGCCAGCACAATTACCAGCACCACTTGCCAAGCTAGGAAAAGTAGCAGCAATAATACCAGCACCTACTGCTACCATTGCAGTAGCAGTAATAACAACCAGCAACCACTGCCTACCTAACTCGCAGTAGCAGCAATACCAATTAACCACTTGCCACCAGTCAATTAGCCAGCCAGTAATAACACCAGCACCACCGCCTACTAATTGCAGAAGCCAGCACTACCAGCTACCACTTGCTACCAGTCAGCAGGCAATAATACCTGAGTACCACCGCTACCAGCTGCAGTAGCAGCAATTACCATACCACCGCTACCAGCTGCAGCAGCAGCAATAATACCAGCACCACTGCCACCAGTTGCAGCCAGCAGCAATAACACCAGCACCTACCGCCTACCAGCTGCAGCAGCAGCACAACACCAGCACCTACCGTTCCACCAAGTCGTAGCAGCAGCAATAATTCCACCCAGCACCACTGCCACCAGTCAGGCGGAGCAGGCAATAACAGCACTACCGCCACCTAGCTGTAGCAGCAGCAATAACAAGCCAGGCACCACTGCCACCTTAGTCCAGGCAGCAGCAACAACAACAGCACCACCTGCCTACCTAGCTCGTAGCAGCAGCAATAACACCAGCACCATTGCTACCTAGCTTGCAGTAGCAAGCAATAATACCCAGTACGATCACACCTAGTTTGCCAGCCAGCAGTAGCAATGTTCAGCACCACTGCCACTAGCCAGCAAGTAAGTACACCCAGCACCACCTGCTACCTAGCCTGCAGCAGCAGCAATAATAGCCAGGCACCTACCTGCCACCAGCTGTAGTTAGCAGCATTAGCACCAGCACCAACCGCTACCAAGTCAGGTTAGCACACACCAGCCACTACCGCCAACCTAAGCCTGCAGTAGCAGCAATTAATCAGCCAGCACCACCGCTACCAGCTTGCAGTAGCAGCAATAACAGCAACCACTTGCCACGGCATTGCAGCAGCACACCACCTAGTCACTGCCGGCCACATTGCAGAGCAACAATATACCAACTGCCACTAGCCTGTAGTAGCAGTAATAATAACCGACTTACCAGCTACTAGGCTGGTAGCAGCAATAATGAAATAGTACCACCGCCACCTAGTTGCAGCAGCAAGTACAATAACCACTGAGTACTAACTGCCTAACTTAGTTGCAGTAGCAGTAATAATAACAACAGCACCTACTGCCTACCTAGTTCTAGTAGCAGTAATAATAACAGTACTACTGCTACCAGCTGTAGTAAGCACACCAACCAGTACTACTGCTAGCAGCTGTAGTAGGCAAGTAATAACCAGCTACGACTGCTAACCAGCTGCAGCAGCAGTAAAACACTGAGCACCACTGCTACCAGTTCGCAGCAGCAGTAATAACACTGAGCACCAACCTGCCTACCTAGCTTGCAGTATCAGCAACAATACCTAGCAATTACCTACCTAGTTGCCAGTATCCAGTAATAATAACATACTACTGCTAACTAGTTGCAGCCAGCTATAACCAACAATACCACCAGCCGCTACCAGCTGCAGCAGCAGTAATAACACCAGTACCACCTGCCAACCAGTCCATAGCAGCAGCAACAACAACAGCACCACCGCCACCTAGTTGCAGCAGCAGGTTAATAATAACAGCACACCACTGCCACTAGTCAGCAGCAGCAGCAACAATTACCAGCACCACCTGCCACCTAGCTTGCAGGCAGCAGCAACTGCACCACTGCCACTTAAGCTGCAGCAGCACAACACCAGCACCACTTGCTACCAGCTGTTGGGCTAAGCAAGTAACAGCACCACTGCCTACCTAGCTTGCAGTAGCAGCACAATACCAGCACCAACTTCCGGCCAACCAGCTTGCAGCAGCAGCAACAATACCCAGGCACCAACCTGCCACTAGCTTGTAGTAGCAGCAACACAATACCAGCATTCCACTGCCACCTAGTCGCAGTAGCAGCAACAATAACCAGCACTACCGCCACTAGCTTGTAGCAGCAGCACACACCCAGCACCACCGCTACCAAGTCAAGGTGACTAGGCACACACCAGCACCACCGGCTTACCAAGGCTGCAGTGAGCAGCACAATACCAACACCAGCACCACTGCCAGCTTGCAGTAGCAGCAACAATACCAGGGCACCTACTGCCTACCAGCTGTAGCAGCAGCAATAACACCAGCAACAACCGTTACCAGTTGCAGCAGCAGCAATAATACCAGCAACAACTGCCTACCAGCTGGGCAGCAGCAGCACAACTACCAGCAATTACCACTACCAGCTTGCAGGCAGCAGCACAACTGATCCCGCCTCAGCACTAACTACTACATTAGTTAGTAGGAGCAGTAATAATATCCATACTTACTGCCACTAGGCCATTACCAGCACACACCAGGCACCACTGCCAACTAGCCTGCAGCAGCAGCACACACCAGTTACCACCGCTGCCAGCCGCAGCAGCACACACCAGCACCTGACTGCCACTCAGCTGGGTAGTAGCAGTAATAATTACTCCAGGCACCTACCTGCTACCTAGCTGCAGTAGCAGCAAGCAATACCAGCACCTAACTTAAGCCAACTAGCTGCAGTAGCAGCAACAATACCAGGCAACCACTGCCTACCTAGCTTGCAGCAGCAGCAATAACACCAGCACCTACTGCTATTTCCAGTTGCAGTAGCAGCAATAACCAGCCACCACTGCCACTAGTTCAGCAGTTGGCACACACCAGCACTACTGGTTACTGAAGTCAATAAGTAGCCAGTAATAACCACCAGGCTACTACCTGCCACTTAGTCAGTAGCAATAATAATACCAGCACCTACTGCTGGTTAACTTAGCTTCATAGCAGCAGCAATAATAATACCCACTGCCACCAGTCAGCAGCAGCACAATTACTCAGCACTACCGCCACTAGTCAGGCAGCATTAATAATACCCAGGTACCTACCGCTTACCTATTGTCAGGCAGCAGCAATAATCACCAGCAACCACCGCTACCTAGCTGCAGGATAGCAGCAATAATACCAGTACCACCGCCACTGGTCATAGTAGCAGCACAACACCAGCACCACCTGCCTACCAGTTCAGTAGCAGCAGCCACAATACCAGCACCAACCTGGCCACCTAGCTGCAGCAGCAGCAATAATACCAGGCACCAACCTGCCACCAGTCAGTTAAAGTGAGCTACCAACACCAGCACCACCGCCAACCAAGCTACCAGTGTTAGCCACAATGAATGAGTGCCTAATGCCATCAGCTGCAGCAGCAGCAACAACACCAGCAACCACCTGCTTACCAGCTTGTACGGAGCAGCCAATAACACCAGCACCTACTGCCTACCTAGCTTGTAGTGCAGCGTAACAATACCAGGCACCTACCTGGCTTACCTAGCCTGTAGCAGCAGTAATAATACCAGTACCACTGCCACCAGCTGCAGCCAGCGTTAACAATACCAGCACCACTGCCAACTAGCCAGCAGCCACACCAAGCACCACTACCAGCTGCAGGCAGCAGCACAACACCAGCACCACTGCCACTAGCCTGCAGGAGCAGGCACAACAACACCAGCACCTACCTGGCTTACTTCAGTCCATAGTAGCAGTGCAACAACACCAGCACCACCGCTTACCATTGTCAGTGAGCAGTAATAATACCAGCACTATTCCTACCTAGCTGTGGATAAGTTAACAACCAGGCACGACCGCCACCAGCCTTGCAGCAGCAGCAAGCAACACCCAGCACCTACCGTTGTTAACCAGTCAGTAGCAAGGCAGCAACAACCAGCCCACCAACTTGCCACCAGCTTGCAGCCAGCCAATAACACCAGGCACCACCGCCACCAGCTGTGCCAGCACCACCAGTACCAGCACCAGCCTGCCACCAGCTTGCAGCAGGCAAATAATACCCTAGCACCACCTGCCACCTAGCTGCCAGGTAGCATGGCAATAACACCAGCACCACTGCCACTTACTCAGTAGCAGCAGCACAACACCAGGCACCACCTGCCACCTAGCCAGTAGCAGCAGCAATAACACCAGCACCACTGCCTACCAGCTTGCAGCAGCAGCAATAACAACACCAGCACCACCTGCTACCAACTGTAGTAGCAGGTAATAACACCAGCACTAGCCACCAGCTGCGGCAAGCTGCACCAAGCACCATACCACTGCTACCTACTGGCAGCAGCAGCAATAATACCAGTACCACTGCCACTAGTCATAGTAGCAGCAACAACAACCAGCACCTACCGTTACCACTCAGTCAGGCAGCAGTAATAATACCAGCACCTACCTGCCACCAGTCAGGCCAGCTGCACACATCAGTACCACCACTAGTCAGTAGCAGTAATAACAATGAGCCAATTGATCATACCAGCTGTAGCCAGCTAGAACATGCCAGGCAGCCACTGCCACCAAGCCAAGGCAGCCAGTAATAATACCACCAGCCACCAATGCCACTCAGCTGTAGTAGCAGCAATAACACCAGCACCACCTGCCACCAGTCAAGGCCGTAGCAGCCAGCAACACCAGCACCACCTGCCACCGTAGTGGCCAGTAATAATACCAGCACACCGCCACCAGTCAAGTGGTTGCGCAACACAGTACCACCTGCTACCAGCCTGTAGCAGCAGCAATTAACACTGAGCACCACCTGCTACCAGCCGTTAGCAGCAGCAGTAACAACAGTACCACTTCGCCACCTAGCCGTAGCAGCAGCAATTAACCAGCCAGCACCACCGCCACTCCAGCTGTAGCAGTTAGGCAACAATACCATAGCACCGACCGCTACCAGTCAGCAGGTAACAGCAGCAACCAACTGCCACCTAGCCAGCAGCCAACTAGTAATACCAGCACCACTGGCCACTGTAGTCAGGCAGAGCAAGCAACATCACCAGCACCACTGCCACTAGTCCAGCTAGCAGCAGCACACCAGCACCACCGCTACCAAGTCAGCCAGCAGTAACCAATTAATTAGCACTACCGCCACCAGTTGCAGTAGGCAGCAATAATAACTAATACCACGCTACCAGACAGCCACTAAGAATAATATACCACTGCTACTAGTCATAGTAAGCAGTTAATAATACCACTACCAGCTGCTAGCCAGCAGTAGGAGCAGTAACAACAGGCAACTTACCTGCCACTAGTATTGTAGCAGCAGCAATTAATAACCATGTTACCGTCCACCTATTGTACTAGCAGTAATAATTAGCCAGTACAACTGCTAACTAGTTGCAGTAGCCAGCAATAACCATTAGCCACCAACTGCTACTAGCTGTAGTAGCAATGGTACACAACCAGCAACCACCTGCCACTAGCTGTAGCAGCAGCAATAATAACAGCACCTACCTGCTACCAGTTGCAGTAGCAGCACACACAGCACCTACTGCCTACTAGCTATTGTAGTAGCAGCAATAATACGCCAGCACAACCGCTACCTAGCTGTTAGCATCAGTAATAATACCAGCAATTCTGCTAACTAAGCTGTAGCCAGCAGTAATAACATACCTAACTGCCACTATTGCAGTAGCAAGTAATAACCCAGCACCAGCGTGCTACCAGCCAGGCAGCCAGCACAATCACCAGTACACCAACTGCCTACCTAGCTGCAGCAGCAGCAATAATACCCAGCACCTACCTGGGCTTACCTAGTCAGCAGCAGCAATAACACCGAGCACCACCTGCCTACCAGCTGCAGTAGCAGCACAATACCAGTATCCACTCGCTACTAGCTGCAGGAAGCAGCAACAACATCCAGCAATTCACCTGCCTACTAGTTGCAGGTAGCAGCAACAATACCAGCACCTACTGCTACTAGTTGCGGTAGCAGCACACACCAAGTACCACTGCCTACTAGCCGTAGTAGCAGTAATAATACCAGCACTAACCGCCTACTATTTGTTGCAGCAATAACACCAGTACAACTGCTAACCAAGCTTGCAAGCAGCAGTAATACCAGCCACTACTACTGCCAGCTTGCAGTAGCAGTAATAACAACCAGCACCACCTGCCTACCAGTTGCAGGAGCAGCACACACCTGCAATTACTGCTACCATTGCCAGTAGCAGCCACAATACCAGTACCTACCAGCCACTATTGCAGTGGCAGCAGCAACAACACCAGCACCACTGCCAACTAGTTGCAGTAGCAGTAATAATACCAGCACCTACTGCCTACTAGTTCTTAGGAGCAGTAATACCAGTAATTACAGCTACAGCGTAAGCAGCAGCCACAATACCAGCCACTACCGTTACTAGCCGGTAGTAGCAGCAATAACACCCAGTACCTACTTGCTTACTAGCTTGTAGTAGCAGTAATAATACCAGCACTCACTGCTACTAGTTGCCAGCAGCAGTAAGTAACACCAGCACCAATACACTAGTCATAGCCAGCTTGCACACACCAGCACCACTGCCAATTAGCCAGCAACAACACCAGCAATTACCTGCCTACTAGCCTGTAGCAGCAGCACAATACCAGCACCAACTTGGCTACCAGCTTGCCAGGAGCCAAGCAATAACCACCATACCACTTGCTGGTTTCAGTTGGTAGTTAGCAGCCAAGCAACCACCAGCCACTACCGTTGGCTATTTGCAGTAGCAGTAATAATAACCAGCACTACTGCTCACTAGTTCAGCAGCAGCAATTAATACCAGCACCACCGCCACTAAGCTGCAGGAGCAGCACACACCAGCACCACTGCCACTAGCTTGCAGTAGCAGCAATAACACCAGTACCATCGCATTCATTGCAGTACGCAGCAATTAATACCAGCACCACTGCCACCAGCTATTAAGTAGCCAATAATACCAGCAATTACCGTTACTTCAGTTCAGGTAGGCAGCAGCAATAACACCAGTACCTACTGCTAACCAGCTTGTAGTAGCAGCAATAATTACCACTGCCACTAAATAGCTGCAGTAGCAGCACAATTACCAGTACCTACCGTTACTAGCCGTAGTAGCAGTAATAATATTCAGTACCTAACCGCTACCAGTTCATAGTAGCAGTAATAATACCAGCACTAATTGCTAACCTATTGTAGCAGCCACAATTACCAGCACCACTGCTAGCCAGTCAAGGTAAGTACCTAAGTAACCACCAGTACCACCGCTAGCCATTGCAGCAGCAGTAATAACCTCAGTACCACTGTTACTAGCTTGTAGCAGCGCAGCAATAATGGGCTCAGTACCAACTGCTAACCATTTGTAGTAGCCAGTAATAATAGGCACCTACTCGCTAACCAGCTGTAGTA
>NW_027198320.1:0-46160 GCF_038502225.1 Cherax quadricarinatus
TTTCTTGTAGTTTGGCTTCATTCGTCCTGGCCTTCCTGCTTCTCCCTCCACTTGTAGCTCTACTGTGTATTCGAAGCTGTGTGTGTGTGTGTGTGTGTGTGTGTGTGTGTGTGTGTGTGTGTGTGTGTGTGTGTGTGTGTGTGTGTGTGTGTGTGTGTGTGTGTGTGTGTGTTGGGCAACAGGGAGGTGCTATGGATCACAGGGACGAGTACTAGCCCAGCTGCGAGTTCAATCCCCACCCGTGCCCTAGTTTGTCTATAAACGATATTGTCATGACATACTGAGTTTATAACACATTATAAAAATGTAATCATAAATTGTAAAAAAAAAAAAAAAGACTCACTACACTTGGAAGATCCTGGAGGGATTGATACCAAACTTGCACACCAAAATCACTCCCTATGAAAGCAAGACTCGGCAGGAGATGCAACATTCCCCCAACGAAAAGCAGGGGCGCTACGAGTACATTGAGAGACAACACAATAAGTGTCCAGGGCCCAAGACTGTTCAATTGTCTCCCAGCATACATAAGGGGGATTACCAATAGACCCCTGGCTGTCTTCAAGAGGCATTGGACAGGCACCTAAAGTCAGTACCTGACCATCCGGGCTGTGGTTCGTACGTCAGCCTGCGTGCGACCAACAATAACAACCTGGTTGATCAGACCCTGATCCACCACGAGGCCTGGTCTCAGACCGGGACGCGGGGGCGTTGACCCCCGAAACCATCTCCAGGTAAGCTTCAGGTAACCGAAATCGTAATAATACTATTGCAAACAAATCATGGTAAAGGTAGGGCTCGAACCCATGGTAAGTGAGTCTTACAACTCACAGACAAGTGTGTTAACACACTGACCTGTGAGGTTTATTACTCGCATATGACAGGTTCAAGTCCCGGCAATTCCCTGATTTATATAAAAAAAATATAAAACACAAAACTTCAAAATTATTTTTTAAACCAGTGTGAACATTACGTGAGGACAGTGTTGAGTCCTTAGTGTTCCAGAAGGAACATTACGTGAGGACAGTGTTGAGTCCTTAGTGTTCCAGAAGAAACATTACGTGAAGGCAGTGTTGAGTCCTTAGTGTTCCAGAAGAAACATTACGTGAGGACAGTGTTGAGTCCTTAGTGTTCCAGAAGAAACATTACGTGAAGGCAGTGTTGAGTCCTTAGTGTTCCAGAAGGAACATTACGTGAGGACAGTGTTGAGTCCTTAGTGTTCCAGAAGAAACATTACGTGAGGACAGTGTTGAGTCCTTAGTGTTCCAGAAGAAACATTACGTGAAGGCAGTGTTGAGTCCTTAGTGTTCCAGAAGGAACATTACGTGAGGACAGTGTTGAGTCCTTAGTGTTCCAGAAGAAACATTACGTGAGGACAGTGTTGAGTCCTTAGTGTTCCAGAAGAAACATTACGTGAGGACAGTGTTGAGTCCTTAGTGTTCCAGAAGAAACATTACGTGAGGACAGTGTTGAGTCCTTAGTGTTCCAGAAGAAACATTACGTGAAGGCAGTGTTGAGTCCTTAGTGTTCCAGAAGGAACATTACGTGAGGACAGTGTTGAGTCCTTAGTGTTCCAGAAGAAACATTACGTGAGGACAGTGTTGAGTCCTTAGTGTTCCAGAAGAAACATTACGTGAGGACAGTGTTGAGTCCTTAGTGTTCCAGAAGAAACATTACGTGAGGACAGTGTTGAGTCCTTAGTGTTCCAGAAGAAACATTACGTGAGGACAGTGTTGAGTCCTTAGTGTTCCAGAAGAAACATTACGTGAGGACAGTGTTGAGTCCTTAGTGTTCCAGAAGAAACATTACGTGAGGACAGTGTTGAGTCCTTAGTGTTCCAGAAGAAACATTACGTGAGGACAGTGTTGAGTCCTTAGTGTTCCAGAAGAAACATTACGTGAGGACAGTGTTGAGTCCTTAGTGTTCCAGAAGGAACATTACGTGAGGACAGTGTTGAGTCCTTAGTGTTCCAGAAGAAACATTACGTGAAGGCAGTGTTGAGTCCTTAGTGTTCCAGAAGGAACATTACGTGAGGACAGTGTTGAGTCCTTAGTGTTCCAGAAGAAACATTACGTGAGGACAGTGTTGAGTCCTTAGTGTTCCAGAAGAAACATTACGTGAGGACAGTGTTGAGTCCTTAGTGTTCCAGAAGAAACATTACGTGAGGACAGTGTTGAGTCCTTAGTGTTCCAGAAGAAACATTACGTGAGGACAGTGTTGAGTCCTTAGTGTTCCAGAAGAAACATTACGTGAGGACAGTGTTGAGTCCTTAGTGTTCCAGAAGAAACATTACGTGAAGGCAGTGTTGAGTCCTTAGTGTTCCAGAAGGAACATTACGTGAGGACAGTGTTGAGTCCTTAGTGTTCCAGAAGAAACATTACGTGAAGGCAGTGTTGAGTCCTTAGTGTTCCAGAAGGAACATTACGTGAGGACAGTGTTGAGTCCTTAGTGTTCCAGAAGAAACATTACGTGAGGACAGTGTTGAGTCCTTAGTGTTCCAGAAGAAACATTACGTGAGGACAGTGTTGAGTTCTTAGTGTTCCAGAAGAAACATTACGTGAGGACAGTGTTGAGTCCTTAGTGTTCCAGAAGAAACATTACGTGAGGACAGTGTTGAGTCCTTAGTGTTCCAGAAGAAACATTACGTGAGGACAGTGTTGAGTCCTTAGTGTTCCAGAAGAAACATTACGTGAGGACAGTGTTGAGTCCTTAGTGTTCCAGAAGAAACATTACGTGAGGACAGTGTTGAGTCCTTAGTGTTCCAGAAGAAACATTACGTGAGGACAGTGTTGAGTCCTTAGTGTTCCAGAAGAAACATTACGTGAGGACAGTGTTGAGTCCTTAGTGTTCCAGAAGAAACATTACGTGAGGACAGTGTTGAGTCCTTAGTGTTCCAGAAGAAACATTACGTGAGGACAGTGTTGAGTCCTTAGTGTTCCAGAAGAAACATTACGTGAGGACAGTGTTGAGTCCTTAGTGTTCCAGAAGAAACATTACGTGAGGACAGTGTTGAGTCCTTAGTGTTCCAGAAGAAACATTACGTGAGGACAGTGTTGAGTCCTTAGTGTTCCAGAAGAAACATTACGTGAGGACAGTGTTGAGTCCTTAGTGTTCCAGAAGAAACATTACGTGAGGACAGTGTTGAGTCCTTAGTGTTCCAGAAGAAACATTAGCCAGAATCCCAATTTGTTCAATAAAATTGATAAATTAATCCACAATCAAAACCGTCTTCTAAATATGACACCTCAGTGTTGAGAGTTTGATAACAATCACAGCAGATGTTCTCAAGTTATTTCATTGAAATTAATATCAACATTAGTTTAATAAAATAGCAAATTATCATTTACACAGCTTGATAATAATGCGAACCTTTCATTAACGAAAGTTTATCACTGTTAATGATGGAAACTGATCAGTAATGGTATTTTTAATTAATTATTCCCGAGGGGACCTTTAACTGGCTGCCAGAATTTTTTTCTTTATTTTTTTTCTACTAACCTTTCGTTTTCTTCCGTTCATAACAGTGGAAAGTGAATTTCTAGTGCGTAGGTGTAAATTTGTCCATTTTTATGTATAAAATCGTATGAATTTTTTTCATGTTTAATCATGTTAAATAAATTTCAGTTTACCTCCTGTGAATGTTTCAGGAAATGTTAGAGGAAATTTGTCAAAATAGTAAAATAGTAAAAACTTGGAATTGTTGGTATATATGCCATAACTAGAGAATGACTCGTCTGATCGGTTGCAAACTTTCACCACTGGCGTTGTGTCCAGGACGTAAAATTTATGCTGTTATTGGGTGAGATAAGTCACAGATTAATCAGTTTTATTGAATAAATAAAAAATGTTTAATTGAATAAATAGTGATTTTTACTTACATTCAATAGCTAAAACAAATTTTTTTTTCTGATCGGCTTGAAAATATTAATTGCAATGTATTCTATAAGAAGGATAAAGTCCCATAAGCTTAGTCTGAATATTTAAATTTCTCCAGTTTCTGCTATATAAAAAAAAAGATAAATTAGGACCAACAGAGGCCAAAATAATCCAAACTTTTCTCTAAGTAAGATTTACCAACGTTAAGGATTTAACTATGTGTATAGTAATAATATTTATTGAATTACCGGCAACGTGTCAGATACAAGGATACATTATAACGATTGTGATATTTTATTGCTGGTATGTTTCACTCCTGAGGAGCCAAAAGTTACCACAATAATATGTGACATTAGTTACACATGTCTTTTTGCATAACAAGTACAATATGAATGTAAGATTTATTATTATTCTTACAATCATAACCAAGCACTAAACCCACAAGAATCAGTAAGATTTATTTAATTAACATAATGTTGGTTTAACTTAGGAAAACCAGTAAAGTTAAACACTGATTTATTTCTGAACAGAAGAAACATTCTCCATTTATTTCACAAAAACCAATTTGATTAACAAAATTATCATATGGAGACTTTCACAACATAAAATCAAGTCGAAGGTTCAGTTGAGGAAAGCAAATCAGCACTTAAAAGTTTAAGGCCGATCGGAAGAGGCATTCTCCAGTTATTACACAGAAATCCAACAAAATATGCGCCTACACAGCCTAATGTCAAGATTTTTTTTTCATAATATGAATCAATCATTAAAGATTTATGTTTTTCAGAACTTTTATTTTAATCAGGGGAAAGTGCTCCACACAGGTGACGTCTTAACTATTTGCTGCTCAGTCGACCTAACCAAGTACATGTCTGCGTAGACTTACCTGGGTATATGTATTAAACCTTTAAGTGTCACCCTGATATCCGCTGTCTTGACTGAAGTCGTAGTGTCTTACAGTGCACTGTTTGTCTCTGAAGACTGTTCGCAACACTGTACACTACACTGTTCTCCAATATTTGTCCTTTACTTCGTGGTAATGTCACAACATAGTTCTACCACGAATGGCTGAGATTGTCGATGAGAACAGAAACGCGCGAATCACTAGCGTCTTTGTTTTTCTAGAGTGAAGCACAAGTTATCTGCACCAGTTCTTCAAGCAACCTGACCCTGGAGTGGGGTTCACCTTGGGATGCGGCCCCAAAATCGCGGACTTCAGCATAATTTCCCTACTTGACACTGCAACAGAATTCATTACAAATGATAGATTTCCTAGACTTAAGACTTATCCAGCGTTTTACTATAGTCCCAACTTGGAAATAAAGTGATGCAAGGTGTTCTGTACTTTTCCCTGCTACGATAAAGAGTCATTTTCCTCATTACATTACCACTGAATTGCAATGACGCAGTGATGCAGGAAGGAGGCTATGTGACTGTACTCTGGTACACTGCTTGTATATGCTTCCAACTAAATTGTTGATCAAGAAGCGAGACGTCATTTACCCTTTCTGAGAGGGTTGTCTCTCAGAGTGAAAGGGGTTGAAAAGGGATGAAGGGGGCTGAAGGGGGCCGATTCCCCCTCTTTCCAGAGAAATTTTCCCCACACCATAAGTAGACGCAAGGTGATTAGGGCCGTCCTATTCGAGGTCGTAATTTGCTGGCTTTACACCCAAAACCCAGTGAGTATCCATCGGCATCACACGTAATCAATACGATGTGTTGAAATATACGCTCCTTTGGGGTAAATTGTGACTAACTCACTTGTTAATTTACAGCCCCTGTGAACACTGATACAGCATCCCGAAGGGATTTCCAGGGAGCGGCTTCTGGAAATCGTGCTGCTAAAAGATAAGCAACATTGGTTTAATAATTGGGAAATTGGCACCCCACACAGACCAAAATAAATACAAATATACTTCTAATTGAGATACTCCAGCGGTAATTGTTTTTAGCAGACCAGATAAGGCTTTCTGTAGTTATTACAAGAAAAACAGTTTAACAAAGTTGGCAATTTGAAATTTACACAGCTCGGAGTGACAAACTTTGTTTTAATAAAACCTACCGACGGTGAAAGCTTGAAGCCGATCAGAAGAGGCATTCCTCTAACTGATCTGATTCCTACAATTTAAATTTTTTTCTAACAATTCACGTAAAAATTCTGATTTGCAGTTATTCAGTGCAAATTTCAGGGTTATCATTCTTACAGAATATATTGTTATTAATATTTTGATGTCTTAAGGAAGAATTCTTTTTTAGTTACTGAAAATAGATAAATATAAAAAATGGCAAATTGCCCCGTGATTTATGCCACAAGATAACAGAATGAACTTGACATTCAGGAAACCACAACAATTGTGAAATTTTAAGCCGATCAAATGACATACATTTCAACAATTTTATTTTTTAACTATTTTACTGTATCAAGTAATTTACCTGCAAGCAAATCAAACTTAATATGTACTATCCTGGCCCTAAGATGTATCAGTTATTTAATATTGAAGTTGTTTAGAAACAAAATGAAACAGATTTAACGGGAATATATTTACATTTTTTCGCATAAAATGGTCAGAACTGGACCCAAACCTCTGAATCTCACTCTCCGCCGTCGTCAGATTAGAAGACCTTTTTTTCTTCTTTTTCAAACGTTAGCAGTTCTCCGCTACCGAGGGTTTTGGACGCTACTGGAACCATCCCGCTTACCTGTCGGACACTAGTCTCATTCATGGGAATCTCATTGGAGAAGCGTCCATCACCACTCTACCGAAACTGTCTAGTACAATTTTCAGTTTTCCATAGACTATCGAGTCTAGACTGTTGTGTCATCAGTGAGCACGCAGAATTTACCTCCGTCGTTGTCACCGCTCTAACACCCTTACTTTATATGACCTTCCTGACAGCTCCATCTTTGACAGACTCCCTCTTTGACATTTTATCAATAACAGGTTTATTACACCAACTTTGATTATATTTCCTTTTAGCACTCCTCACCGTCCTTACTGACTCTACCTCTGACTTACTCTTCGCAGTCGCTTGCAGCGCTGTATGACCCATGTGGATTAGCACTTTATGACTGTAATAATAATCCAGGATGCTGGGAAAGGGTTTAACAACTTTGGTCATAAGGCCAATTTTTCCAAGAATCTGGTCCCAGGGATCGTGTATAAGAGTTAAAAATTTGAAGCCTTTACCAGTTATGAGCAAAATCAAAACGAAAAGATGGAGGCAGAAGAAAGAAAAAGAAAAAATAATTCAGGCAACCTCTTAAGGTCTTCCTTTAGGGATGCCGAATGACAGTGAGGAAAGTGGTTTTGTGTGAGTTGCGTCAAATACAAGATAACTGTCCCTAAACACAGCTTCACCTGCCAGAAACATCTGCCACTTGCCAGATATTTGAGTGTTGATATGTCAGCAGATGGGTTTGTGACAAATTCGATTCGAACCCTTAGCCTGGCTTATACTTTTCGAGATTAATCCAGAAATTTAAGACACTAAAAATATTATTTTAAGTAGCGGAAAAAATGTCGTATACTTAGTATTGCCAAAGTAATGCAGGGATAAAAAATTCTGGATTTTGGTACTAATTTAACCGAGACCATAATTATATTGTTGATACTAAGAAATTGAAAGCAACTAACAGTTATCATTTTTTGACATACATACTATATGAAAATTCTCATGTATTAAAAATACTTATCATAGAACCACAAAGTCAAAATATTATTTACTAATACAAAGTTAAGCAACACTAACACATCACCTCATTAGTGTCTGTTATATTTAAATATTGAAAGTATCTCTTTTACTCTTTTTAAAATGTTATTTGAACTAGTAGACATTTGGTATTAGCAGTCTGTATCACATAGGTATCCGTCATAGTTGAAATAGGGAAAATATTGTACAATGTGCAAATGAAGTTTAAGTAAACGAGCAACAGTGGTTGGGGAAGCCTAGAAATTATTGGGTGAGGTAGTGACGCTGCGGTGCCTCCAGGTGGCTGCTGCCCGTGGAGGGAAATATAGGTGGTGTGTCCAGGCATCTATGGATAGAAAAAAGTTTATCTGTGGAGGCAAATGGGGGATGTACTAGAGTGGTACAGCCATTTTATATGCAGCAGGAGGATGGGGGGCTATATTATTATTATTATTATAATCAAAAAGAAGCGCTAAGCCACAAGGGCTATACAGCGCTGCTGGGGGGTAGGGGCTATAGGGAGTGGAGATGTCCTGTTTGAAAGTAGTGTGTGATGTGAATATCATGCAGAGAATTCTGAAACAAAGAGAATTTTGGATCTGAAATCCTCTTCGGCAGTTACAAGAAAAAGAGAGAAATGACATAGTATAACGGGGAGGATGTTAGATAAAGATCGAATGATGGTGTTAATTATGATGGAAGAGGAGGTTATCTGGAAATAATATAACATTTCAGAGTGAAGTGGCTTAGCTGCAGTTGAGATGCTTCTCTGGGGGAAGCTAACATTCTTGTGGGCACGCTTCCCTTACTACTGCTCAGTAGCAAAGTTTACTAGTCTTTGCTTGCACCGAGATTTATTTTTTTTTATTCCTCAATCCAACATAAGTCCATATATCGCTATATTTTTATTAGTAAACATTTACTTGATTTCGATGTGGTGCAACGGATTCCTATAAAGATGAGACTGTGATGTGAAGATAAGATAGAGATAACGTGGAAGAGTCTGTTAGTAGATAAGATATCCTGGCTGGGGAGGAGCAGTCACAGAGGCTGGTGATGTGGTTGATTGGTTACCATACAATTCCCTGACTTTGTATACAAAAAGGGCTTCACTGCTTGATATTGTGAAGTTACGTTACTACCACAAAAGTAGTAAGAATGTAACAAATCCTCTGAGTACTTTACTAAGTGCTGGAGTAAAGTAAAATGAAAGACGATGTATCAACTTGCATAAGTGATGTTAAAGTGTTCTAGAACTAATATATTCGAGAACTAATATATTCTACACTCGTAAAAAATGAATTTTTCCCTGGGATTTTTCATAGACTTACGAAAAGCTTTTGATACAGTTGATCACGACCTATTGCACCAAAAACTCGAACATTACGGAGTCAGCTATCACTCTCTCGATTACCTAAAATCTTATCTTAGCAATAGAACCCAGTAGGTAAACACAAATGGAGCTAGCTCCACTACACAACCTGTTCTTGTTGGAATCCCACAGGGGAGTGCCCTTGGCCCAATTTCCTTTCTCATTTACATCAATGACCTCCCAAACGCGTCTAATCTCCTTAAACCCATTTTATTTGCAGATGACATTACTTATGTCTTCTCTCACCCAAACCCGACCATACTAACGGCCACTGTAAATGCTTAACTGCTAAAAATATCTACTTGGATGACTTCCAACAAACTTACTCTCAATATAGACAAAACCTACTTCAAGCTATTTTGAAACAGAGCTTCAAATGTACAGCTAAACATATTGATAAATGGTTCACCCATTTCAAGACACAGAGGGCAAATTTCTAGGTTTCCACCTTGACTGCAGTCTCCAAAAGTCTCCCAAACAGTAGGCATCCTTTCAAAGATATGGTACTATGTACCCAATCAGCTCTTCTAGCTTTGTACCACTCTCTCATCTACCCTTACCTCACCTATGGTATATGTGCATGGGGCTCAACCACAGTAAATCACCTTAAGCCTTTAATAACCCAACAAAAAGGTGCAGTGCGATTGATTACTAAATCCTGCATTAGACAGCATACTTCACCAATCGCTCCTCTTCCCTCCCGCACCCACTTTCCTGTAACCACAAACTTCTGCTGAACACTCTAACACTACATTTTTAAACCTACCCCATACCTCTTCGACCCCATTGCCTATGCTCTCATTAGCCCATCTATCCTCCAATAGCTGTTTATATCTTACCCTAACTGCCTCCTCTTTTAGTTTATAAACCTTCACCTCTCTCTTCCCTGATGCTTCTATTCTCCTTGTATCCCATCTACCTTTTACTCTCAGTGTAGCTACAACTAAAAAGTGATCTGATATATCTGTGGCCCCTCTATAAACATGTACATCCTGAAGTCTACTCAAGTCTTTTATCTACCAATACATAATCCAACAAACTACTGTCATTTCGCCCTATATCATATCTTGTATACTTATTTATCCTCTTTTTCTTAAAATATGTATTACCTATAACTAAACCCCTTTCTATACAAAGTTCAATCAAAGGGCTCCCATTATCATTTACACCTGACACCCCAAACTTACCTACCACACCCTCTCTAAAAGTTTCTCCTACTTTAGCATTCAGGTCCCCTACCACAATTACTCTCTCACTTGGTTCAAAGGTTCCTATACATTCACTTAACATCTCCCTAAAATCTCTCTCTCTCCTCTACATTCCTCTCTTTTCCAGGTGCATACACGCTTATTATGACCTACTTTTCGCATCCAACATTTACTTTAATCTACATAATCCTTGAATTTACACATTCATATTCTCTTTTCTCCTTCCATAACTGATCCTTCAACATTGCTGCTACCCCTTCCTTAGCTCTAACTCTCTAAGATACTCCAGATTTAATCCCATTTATTTCCCCCCACCGAAACTCCCCTACCCCCTTCAGCTTTGTTTTGCTTAGGGGTGTGAAAGAATAGTTAAATTCCAAGCACTTTCGTGACTTCTCACATTATCAAGGACCTATAAAAAACCTAACATCAAAGGAAGGCATATAAAGGGTCAAGACTACACCTCACCATCAGGTCACCACAACAAAGCAACACCTCACAGATGCGTGACAACACCCGACTCTGTGAAACCTTCCTTATGCTTTACCCAAGAATTAAGATTTATTACTTGTCTAATGTATCATTAAATTCTGCCCAAATTTAATTAATTATAAATGAATCCAAAAGAAATATTTATATTATTTTCAAATCTGCTTTTAATGAAACATGATTCAATTACATTCCTGTCGACTATGGATTTGCTTGATACAACTTTCTCAACATTTTGAAAATCAATTAGATGGTTAAAATCTCTCACATGAATAAATAGAGCATTAGAACCTTGTCCAGTTCTAATGCTATATTTATGTTGTTTTAATCTTAGTTGAAGACTTTTACCAGTTTTACCGTAATAAACTTTATCGCAAATTTTACAAGGAATCGTATACATACATCTGTCAGCATTTTGGGGGGGAATTCTTTATCAAAAGTTTTTTTTTCACTGTATCAAGATTTTTAAATACAATTTGATATTAAAAGTCTTAAGAAGAGAAGGCATATCAACCAAATTCTTCATGGTAAGGGAGAACCAACATATTTTTAGTTGAATTAGGTTGGTTGTCCCTTTTTGGATTGTAAAATGTATTTCTAGCAATTTTAAAAGATTTATCAATTACGTTTCTTGAGTATTTTAGATCATTAGCTATTTCATAAATTTTGGATATTTCTTCTCAGTCCAATATATAATATATATATATATATATATATATATATATATATATATATATATATATATATATATATATATAATATATATATATATATATATATATATATATATATATATATATATATATATATATATATATATATATATATATATATATATATATATATATATATATATAATATATATATATATATATATATATATATATATATATATATATATATATATATATATATATATATATATATATATATATATATATATATATATATATATATATATATATATATATATATATATATATATATATATATATATATATATATATATATATATATATATATATATATATATATATATATATATATATATATATATATATATAATATATATATATATATATATATATATATATATATATATATATATATATATATATATATATATATATATATATATATATATATATATATATATATATATATATATATATATATATATATATATATATATATATATATATATATATATATATATATATATATATATATATTATATATATATATATATATATATATATATATATATATATATATATATATATATATATATATATATATATATATATATATATATATATATATATATATATATATATATATATATATATATATATATATATATATATATATATATATATATATATATATATATATGTCGTGCCGAATATGTAAAACTGGTCAATTAGCAAGAACTCATTTAAAATTAAGTCCTTTCTAAAATTTTCTCTTATACGTTTATTAAAGATATATTTTTTTCATTAATGTTAATGTAAAAATTTTTAATTTTGCACCAAAAGAATCTTAGAAAACTTACCTAACCTTATTATAACAAGAGCAATTTATTTTAGCCTAACCCAACTAAATATATTTTAGATTTGTTTACAATAATTTAATACTAAACAAACACAGTGAAATATATTTTTTTCGTTAGGTTCAGAATGATTTTGGCGAAATTATTGCATACACAAATTTTCACTTGTCCTATATGGCAAGATGAGCGTTGCTATTTAAGCCAAGATCGCAAGTTCTGCCTATTCGGCACGACATATATATATATATATATATATATATATATATATCTCCGATCTAATTTCATTTACTCCCCTTCGGTGTACTAGCCTCCACAAGCAGTATATATTCAATTCAATTCAATTCAGTTCAAGTTTATTCTCTATAAGGGTTACAATGTGGGGTTTACAGGTTTTGGGTATTGTGTGGTTTACATGTTATAAAATACTAATTACAGAGGGGGCCGCTAGGACACCTAGCATGGCTAGGCATTTCGAGCAGACTTAGATTAAATCTTAACATTAAATCCTTACAGATTATGGTATTAAGGCTAAGTGACTACATCATAATTTGTTAGTTTAGCAATGTGAATGCTTTTGTTTTGGCACAATACAAGGTGTCTATAATGGAGTATCATAGGCAAAGTTATGACTAGTTAGGATTTATTATTTTAAGATTAGTATTTCTGGGTTTATAGTCAGTGGGTGAGTGAGTAATTGTGAACCACCAGGTGGTTATCATGTAGTTAGTTGTCGGGGTGGATCAGGGAGATAAGATGTTTTCTAACTGTAGTTTTGAAAGCGTCTGCAGTTCTAGAGTTTTCAGGTAGGGTGTTCCAGATTTTAGGTCTTTTGAAATACACTGAATTTTTGTAAAGGTTTAGTCGAACACGGGAAATGTCATAGAGATGTTTCTGTCTGGTGTTATGCCTGTGGATCCTGTCACAACTATCAAGAAAGCGTTTTAGGTCAAGGCTAATATTGGAATTTAAGGTCCTGTAGATATAGATTGCACAGTAGTAAGTGTGGATGTTCTGAACAGGGAGTAAGTTTAGATCTATGAAAAGTGGGGGTGTGTGTTGCCAGGGATGGGATTTAGTGATTATTCTTACTGCGGCTTTTTGTTGGGTTATTATTGGCTTAAGGTGTGTCGCTGCAGTTGAACCCCAAGCACAGATAGCATAGGTGAGGTATGGATATAAAAGTGAATGGTATAGTGTGAGAAGGGCAGTTTGCGGTACGTAGTATCGTATCTTGGAGAGTATCCCCACCGTTTTGGATACTTTTTTTGTTATGTGTTGGATATGGGTGCTGAAATTTAGGTTGTTGTCGAGGTATAGGCCAAGGAATTTGCCCTCATTATGTCTGGCAATCAAAGTGTTGTTGATCTTAATGTTAAGTTGCGCAACACCTGCTCTGCTACCAAACATAATATAGTAGGTTTTGCCAGTGTTAAGTGTAAGTTTATTGTCTGTCATTCAAGTCGATATTTTGAGCAGCTCCTCGTTAACAATGGTGTTGAGGGTGGCAAGATTAGGGTGGGAGGTGACATAAGTCGTGTCAGGTGTTGGGATATGTTTGGAAGATCATTGATGTAAATGAGGAAGAGCAGGGGTCCAAGGACACTTCCCTGCGGAACTCCAGTATCAAGTGGCCGTATTGATGAGGCTGCGTCTTTAATGGTGACATACTGATACCTATTAGAAAGGTAGGATTTAAAATATGTAAGCGCATGGCCTCTTGTACCATAGTGGTCAAGTTTGTGGAGTAGGATGCCGTGGTCTACTGTGTCAAACGCTTTTCTTAGGTTAATAAAAATTCCTAGCGGATATTCCTTATAGTATTGTAACCACGAGCAGGTGGTTATATAAAATTAAATAAAGACCTCTGAATGGATCTTTGATGAGTTTCCTGAAGTACTCTTAGATTTGCTAGACGAGCATTGGCTGCAAAGATTATTCATGTGACGTGAGGCTATGGCGGTATGCTGGGCACTGCTGACCCCTAGGTCTTCCTCTCTTGAGTTTTGCAGTTATCCTATTTTGTTCCATCATAAGTACTCAAACCCCCTTAACAACCCCTACTAACCTCTGTGAATTATACTTTTGGAAAACTGACTCATGTTCTCCATGCTCCTAATTCTCTGCATAATGCTGTCAAACATCTCATCTGGCTCAAGATTCCTCTTCACTGCGACATTTCAAACACATGTAACATGTCAAGATATCTTATTAGTGAAAATAAGATACCAGATTTATTAAGCAAATTTCCTAGATTTCTTGAAACAGAAAAGTGAACTGTATATAACAATGCAAATGTACTCCTGTAAACCTTTTTATGGCCTAGCTGCTACAACTTTCCGGGTATCTATACGCTCTTGCGCTGCCGTCCACAGGATGGATATAACGGACACAAAGTAACTGCTTCGGCGACAAAATCTAAATCCCAGGGGTGCCACCCTCTTCCCGGGGGATCTTATTATCACCCTCCTCTATCATCATCATCTAACCTGGTATATTCATCCTTGCTGTATCCCTTCATTCTTCTGTGGGAGGAACTTATTATCAGGGGAAATATCCTCTTCTCTCCTTCCTTCTCATTGTCTCTCTCTCTTCCTCCACACCCTTCCACTACTACCACCACTATCACCACTACCACCACCACCACTACCACCATCACCACTACTACCATCACCACTACCACCATCACCACCTCCATCACCGTCATCACCTCTACCATGCCCATCACCATCACCACCACTATCATGCCCATCACTACCACCACCATCACCACTAACACTACCACCAGCACTACTACCATCACCACCATCACCAATCCACCACCACAACCATCACCACTAACACTACCACCAACGCCACTACCACCACCAATACCACCACCACCACTACCAGCACTACCATCGCCACCACTACCATTACCACCACCATCACCACTACTAACACCACCACAATTACCATCACCACAATTACCATCACCACCACCACCATCACCATCACCATCATCACCACCACCACCACCATCACCATCATCACCACCATCACCACCATCACCACCATCACCATCACCATCACCACCATCACCACCATCACCACCATCACCATCACCACCACCACCATCATCACCATCACCATCACCACCATCACCACCACCACCATCACCATCATCACCACCATCACCATCACCACCACCACCATCACCACCACCACCATCACCACCATCACCATCACCACCATCACCACCATCACCACCATCACCATCACCATCACCATCACCACCATCACCATCACCACCATCACCACCACCACCATCACCATCATCACCATCACCACCATCACCATCACCACCATCACCACCATCACCATCACCATCACCACCATCACCATCACCACCATCACCATCACCACCATCACCACCATCACCACCATCACCATCACCACCACCATCACCATCATCACCATCACCACCATCACCACCACCATCACCATCACCACCACCATCACCATCACCATCACCACCATCACCACCATCACCATCACCACCACCACCATCACCAGGCCCGGTGGCCTGGTGGCTAAAGCTCCCGCCTCACACACGGAGGGCCCGGGTTCGATTCCCGGCGGGTGGAAACATTTCGACACGTTTCCTTACACCTGTTGTCCTGTTCACCTAGCAGCAAATAGGTACCTGGGTGTTAGTCGACTGGTGTGGGTCGCATCCTGGGGGACAAGATTAAGGACCACAATGGAAATAAGTTAGACAGTCCTCGATGACGCACTGACTTTCTTGGGTTATCCTGGGTGGCTAACCCTCCGGGGTTAAAAATCCGAACGAAATCTTATCTTATCTTATCTTATCTTACCACCATCACCATCACCACCATCACCACCACCACCATCACCACCATCACCACCACCACCATCACCACCACCACCATCACCACCATCACCATCACCATCACCACCATCACCATCACCACCACCACCATCACCACCACCACCATCACCACCACCACCATCACCATCACCACCATCACCATCACCACCATCACCATCACCACCATCACCATCACCATCACCACCATCACCACCATCACCACCATCACCATCATCACCATCACCATCACCATCACCACCATCACCATCACCACCATCACCATCATCACCATCACCACCATCACCATCACCATCACCATCATCACCATCACCACCATCACCATCACCATCACCACCATCACCATCATCACCATCACCACCATCACCATCACCATCACCATCATCACCATCACCACCATCACCATCACCATCACCACCATCACCATCACCACCACCACCATCACCACCACCACCATCACCACCACCACCATCACCATCACCACCATCACCATCACCACCATCACCATCACCATCACCATCATCACCATCACCATCATCACCATCACCACCATCACCACCACCATCATAAGGGATATTGACGATACTGATACAGATACCTATCCTACATTTTTTTATATTTTTTAAATTAGGATAACTATGATGAATATATCAAGTAATAAATTAAGAATATATTAAGAAATAGTTATTGCTCATTAAGAATAAATAGCCAATGAAGATTTAATATTTAATAACTTAATTTTCCAGACCCCCCCCCCCCGCGAGGCTTGCAAACTGAAAAAACAGGAAAACATCAAATTTCTGACTCGTTCTTCACATTTAGTAGTCTGATGAAGTCATAATCGGAAATTAATTATGAAACAAAATCATCCACTTCTCATGATGTATTAAAAATATTATGAATACTGAAATAAGACGCAATGTATTTTAAAACATGAGAACTGAAAGTCAAAAAATATAGTTCGGAACTTATAACAAAAATGTAATATCTTTATTTTTACAAGTACATGTACAAGGTGTACAAGTACATGTACAAGGTATACAAGTACATGTACAAGGTGTACAAGTACATGTACAAGGTATACAAGTACATGTACAAGGTATACAAGTACATGTACAAGGTATACAAGTACATGTACAAGGTATACAAGTACATGTACAAGGTATACAAGTACATGTACAAGGTATACAAGTACATGTACAAGGTATACAAGTACATGTACAAGGTATACAAGTACATATACAATGTATACAAGTACATGTACAAGGTATACAAGTACATGTACAAGGTATACAAGTACATGTACAAGGTATACAAGTACATGTACAAGGTATACAAGTACATGTACAAGGTATACAAGTACATGTACAAGGTATACAAGTACATATACAATGTATACAAGTACATGTACAAGGTATACAAGTACATGTACAAGGTATACAAGTACATGTACAAGGTATACAAGTACATGTACAAGGTATACAAGTACATGTACAAGGTATACAGTCTTAGCTGACATCAGTGACATACTTCTATATTGAAAGTCGCTTGTTATGCTGAGTATTTCGGGCAAATTAGGTAAATTTTGTCCCAGGATGCGACCCACACCAGTCGACTAACACCCAGATACCCATCTTACTGATGGGTGAACAGGGACAGGAGGCGTCTTATGGAAACACGTCCTTATGTTTTCCAGCCGTACCGGGGATTCGATCTCTGGACCTTAGTTTACCTGGCGTTTACCTGGAGAGGGTTTCGGGGGACAACGCCCCCGCGGCCCGGTCTGAGACCAGGCCTCATGGTAGATCAAGGTCTGCTCAACCAGGCTGTCACTGCTGGCCGCACGCAAGCTGAGGGTGTGTGAGCCCAGTGTGAGAGTAAAATATGCGTTATTCTAACATCTGGAATAAAAAGATGCAATATAAAATTATATATTACTCTGATAGCTAAATTATAAAAATCTCCAATGGAAGCTGAAGAACACGAACATTTCATCGATACCATGCCCAGCCCTTCTAGGGTAGGGTAGGTGCCTGAGCCCGAGCCTTTAGCTCATAAGACTGTCATTCCCATTAGCCCCCTTGGGGCTACCTGGAGTATACCTGGAGAGGATTTCGGGGGTCAACGCCCCCACGGATCGGTCTGAGACCAGGCATCGTGGTGGATCAGGATCTGATCAACCAGGGTGTTACTGCTGGCCGCACGCAACCCGACGTAAGAACCACAGCCCGGCTGGTCAGGTACTGACTTTAGGTGCTTGTCCAGTGCCTTCTTGAAGACAGCCAGGGGTCTATTGGTAATCCCCTTTATGTATGCTGGGAGGCAGTTGAACAGTCTTGGGCCCCTGACACTTATTGTGTTGTCTCTTAGTGTACTCGTGGCGCCCCTGCTTTTCATTGGGGGAATGTTGCATCTCCTGCCGAGTCTTTTGCTTTCGTAGGGAGTGATTTTCGTGTGCAAGTTTGGTACTAATCCCTCTAGGATTTTCCAAGTGTATATTATCATGTATCTTTCTCGCCTGCGTTCCAGGGAATACAAATCAAGGGACTTCAACCGTTCCCAGTAATTTAGGTGCTTTATCGTACTTATGTGTGCCGTGAAAGTTCTCTGTACATTCTCCAGGTCAGCAATTTCGCCTGCCTTGAAGGGGGCATTAGTGTACAGCAGTATTCCAGCCTAGAGAGAACAAGCGATTTGAAGAGAATCATCATGGGCTTGGCGTCCCTAGTTTTAACGGCTCTCATTATCCATCCTATCATTTTTCTAGCAGATGTGATAGATACATTGTTGTGCTCTCTGAAAGTGAGATCCTCTTGACATTATCACTCCCAGGTCCTTCATATTAGTTTTTCGCTCTATCGTGTGGTTGGAATTTGTTTTATACTCTGATACAGTTTTAATTTCCTCAAGTTTTCCATATCGGAGTAATTGAAATTTCTCTTCATTGAACTTCATATTGTTTTCTGTGGCCCATTTAAAGATTTGGTTGATGTCCGCTTGGAGGCTTGTGGTGTCTTTGATGGAGGTCGCTGTCATGACAATTCGGATGTCATCCACAATGGAAAACACGGTGCTATGGCTTACATCTCTGTCTATATCAGATATGAGAATAAGGAACAGGATGGGGGTGAGTACTGTACCTTCTGGAACAGAGCTTTTCACTGTAGCTGCCTCAGACTTGACTCTGTTTACTATTACTCTCTGTGTTCTATTTGTTAGGAAGTTATAGATCTAATAACTTTTCCTGTTATTCCTTGATCACGCATTTTGTGCGCTGTTACACCGTGGGTACACTTGTCGAAGGTTTTCGCGAAGTCAGTGAATACTACATCGGCATTTTGTTTATCCTCTATAGCATCCAGGACCTTGTCATAACGGCCCAGTAGCTTGGTCAGGCAGGAGCGACCTGCTCTTAACCAGTGTTGCCCTGGGTTGTGTAATTGATGGGTATCTAGGTGATTGGCTATCTTGCTTCTTAGAACCCTTTCAAAGATTTTTATGATATGGGATGTTAGTGCTATTGGTCTGTAGTTCTTTGCAATTGCTTTGCTGCCACCTTTGTGGAGTGGGGCTATGTCTGTTGTTTTTAGTGAGTGTGGGATGACCCCTGTGTCCATGCTCCCTCTACACAGAATGCTGAAGGCACGTGACAGGGGTTTCTTACAGTTCTTAATGAACACGGAGTTCCGTGAGTCTGGGCCTGGGGCAGAGTGCATGGGTATGTCATTTATTGCCTTTTCGAAGTCTTATGGTGTTAGGATAATATCAGAAATTTCCAAATTAACCATATTCTGAGTCTCGGTCATAAAATATACATTTAGATTGTCGACTCGTAGTCTGCTTAATGACTTGCTAAACAACTGAGTCATATTGGGACTTTATAGGGAGCATCTCTCTCTTTCTAGTTTACATCTTCTCTTTCTTTTTCTTAATGGAATGTGCCTTGAGCAGATCTCCAAAGGTTCGGATCAGTGTTGTTTAGGATATCTTCCCAGAGTTAGGACATGGTTGACTTGTTCCGATTGTATGTTTTTATTATTGAAGTTGAAGAAGACACCCTCGGACTGATCACATTTTGCTGGTCAGGAGCCGAGCATACATGTCTGTACCTCTGTTATGTTGTGCTTGATACGGTGAATTTACTTTGATATAGTTATATCCATCTTGTATATTTCGTTGTTGAATTTAGTGAAGATGAGCTGCCTCCTCTACAAGCTTCACATTTTGCTGGTCTAAGGACCTGGAGTTTACCTGGAGAGGGTTTCGGGGGTCAACGCCCCCGCGGCTCGGTCTGAGACCAGGCCTCATGGTGGATCAGGGTCTGATCAACCAGGCTGTTACTGCTGGCCGCACGCAAACTGACGTACGAACCACAGCCCGGTTGGTCAGGTACTGACTTTAGGTGCCTGTCCAGTGCCTTCTTGAAGACAGCCAGGGGTCTATTGGTAATCCCCCTTATGTATGCTGGGAGGCAGTTGAACAGTCTTGGACCCCGGACACTTATTGTGTTGTCTCTCAATGTACTCGTGGCACCCCTGCTTTTCATCGGGGGAATGTTGCATCTCCTGCCGAGTCTTTTGCTTTCATAGGGAGTGATTTTCGTGTGCAGGTTTGGTACCAATCCCTCCAGGACCTTCCAAGTGTATATTATCATGTATCTCTCTCGCCTGCGTTCCAGGGAATACAGATCAAGGACCTTCAACCGTTCCCAGTAATTTAGGTGCCTTATCGTACTTATGTGTGCCGTGAAAGTTCTTTGTACACTCTCCAGGTCTGCAATGTCGCCAGCCTTGAAGGGGGCAGTTAGTGTACAGCAGTATTCCAGCCTAGAGAGCACAAGCGATTTGAAGAGAATCATCATTAAGCAGTTCTGAGCAAATGAGCGATTCTGTGACGTACAAGCCAAGCCCTTCCCCATGTTGCCTGTTTAGTCTGTCGCATCTGAATAGGTTATAACTTGGGATCAATATTTCGTTGTCAAAATGATCCTTTATGTGGGTGTCTGTGAATACTGCAAACATTGCATTTGACTCCGTGAGCAGTCCCTTGATGTAAGGAATTTTGTTGTTTGTTGATGGCTTTAGACCCTGTATGTTTGTAAAGATAAATGTCGTAATATAGATGGAATTTAAGGGGGTTTTATTTGCTGGCTTTAATATCTGTTGTCCTGGAGTGGAGGCCAATGACCGTGCCTCTGCTCCGGAAGTACTTTCAGTTGGTGTAGAATTTGTCATTTCTCGACAGTTTTTTTTTCCTTCTTGGCACTAAAAAACCTCCTTCTCTGGAGAGGTCATGTCTCCCTTCCTTTGTTTCATATAGTCCGGGTGGTCTGTGTCTTCTTGTCCCCTTTAGATGATGTGCCTGGCAGAATACGTTGCAGCATTTGCTTTCATATTGGCTACAATTTCTTCACAACATTTACCAAAATCAAACTGGTCACGTTCTTCAATCCTTGTTACATCATCATGACTCCTTATTATACTCGAGTTGCTTGATGCTGTTGGCAAACCATCTGCATTTTCTGATTTCTTGAGCTGCTGGAGTCGCTCCTGAGTTTCCTTCATTTCATTCTCACTATTGTCAAGATTTGTTTTATATAACTTATCTTCTGCATTGACGTTATAGAAGTTATTCTTATACCAGGGATCTAGAACCTAGTTAACATTGACACTCAAGCTGATAGTGCGCTACCAAAGCTTGAGAATCTTGCATCACTCGAAGCTTAAGTGATGAAATGTTTCAAATATTGTGCGTGACACATTTCTGACACAAGACAATTTCCTTCACTAAGACGTTTACTGAATGTTTATATCTATGACCATAATTTTTAAAGGGGTGGACCAGTAAGCCAGCGGAAGGCCTCGGTCGAATGACCAAAAGCTCCAATGGCGGGTCATCATGTGACTAAGGCCCGCGTCAGGAGACACTTGTCCTAACCAACCTAACCTAACCTACGACATGTAGTTAGGTTAGGTTAGGTAAGGTTCGTCAGGAAACATGACAAATGTTTCCTGACGCGGGTCTTAGTCAGATGATGACCCGCCTTTGGAGCTTTTGGTCATCTGACCGAGGCCTTCCGCTGGCTTACCGGTCCACCCCTTTAAAAATTATGGTCATTTATAACCATTGTTATATACGACATGTAGTTGTTTTGTGAAACATTTTCAACAAAAAATGATAATTTGGCAATAAGTTTCTATACTCTTCCTTTAAATGACAAGTGTGTCATCCAAACACTACATTACAATGACTTTTTTTAAATCACAGATGAGCATTAAGTGCTACTCCAGCTGGTAGGTAAATTCTGAATTAGCTTTGATAATTCATTTGGTCCTTGAAGAGCCTCTAGTTTTTAATACGAGCGCCACATCGAATATTTTACACGTTTTTTGCCGGCAAAAGAAATAAATCATTCTTATAAATAAATATAAATGAATGAATAAGTGACTAAAGTGACTGAAAATGAGGGTTTATTAGTGTTACTCTAAAAATATTTGAAATTGCTGCAAGTCGCATGCGGCACGCGGGTCGCAGTTTGGAGACACCTGAGTTACAGGACTGACTAAAGTGACTCGCAGTCATGTCTTTTATTACTTTCTTCTCCAGAATACAATCATGGATAACCAGTTGAAATGTTGGTAGAAATCATGGCAAAATATTATATCCTGTCCCTTTAATTCCTTTGGAAACATTGACACCATTATCCTATGATATCAAATGAATTTTGAATGTTGGTATGTTAGGTTGATGCATTGCTTGGTGAAGTCTTGGTGATGTGCACTGCTGTGTGGGATCCAGTTAATGACATCGCTCTACTGACATCAGTTTTTTAAATGGAAGATTTGCTGAGTCACTCGTGATGGTGTGTATTGTACTTATATGTACTTACGCATATGTGGTTGCAGGGGTTGAGTTTCAGCTCATGGCCCTGCCTCTCAACTTTCCGTTTGTCAGATTTTTTCCCACAAGCTTTGTGGGCCCTGCCGTACCTGCTCTTAAAACTATGAGTGGGTTCTGCCTACACCACATCTTTGTCAAGGTCATTCCACGTTCTGACCACCCTGACTCATCTGCGGCTTTAATTTCCAACTATGTCCAACATGTACCTGTTTCTCACCATCAAACAGTTCATATCTGTCTAGCCTATTCTCCCGATTATTTTGTATGCTGCTATAATGTCTCACCTTGTTCAACTTTCCTCTAATATCATCAGGTTTATTTCCTCTAGCTTTTCTTCATAGCTATATGATAAGTCTCTTTTCCATACCTCTGCACTTTCTCTAATTTTGAAATCTGCTTTATCAGATGTGGGATCCATGTTGATACTGCATACTTCAAGATGGGCCTGACAAATGTTGTATAGGTCTTTAATGACTCTGACGAGATTCCTGACGGCTACTATTAGATTTACCCTATGAGAATTAACTGCAAATGTTTTTTGGTTGGTTCGCATTCAGTGAGATGCTTGGCAGTATGCTCACTTTTAGATCTTTGAGTGAGGTGCGCAGTCTTTGTCCCCCGAGTATACTCTGTGTCCGATCTTGTTTACCCTTCCTCATTCTACATAATAGTGCGTTTGCAGGGTTTGAATTTAAGTATACACTCATCTGACCAGTCTTGCATTTTATCCTGATCCATTTGTAGCATTTCCTTGCCCTCCTCATTAGTTTTACATCGTCTAGAAATAGAGATATATCTGATTCAGTCCCATTTGATATGTCATTCACATATATCAGAAACCCGCTTGCTACTCTTCCCCAGTCTGACACCTCTTCCCGAACAATCACTTTGTTTCCGTCTGCTAAGGTACTTTTAATCTACCCTATTATCCTGCTTGCACTTCAAGTTTTTGCCCTACTTTAACACTGGTCAACAACCAGAGTAGCAATTTCCAACTAATTTTAGGTCACTGATAATGAATATCATGGCTAAAATTGTTTGTTAGCTCTACTTTTCAATATACACCTACGTGTCACAACAGGTTCCAAAAGGCTTGCGGCAGTGTGTTTCTTACCACACTCACAGTCTCACTGACCTTCATTATTGTTCCAGAAGTCACAGAAGGTGGTTGTGCTGTGCAAATTTATATTTTCAGGTGAAAGGTGGATTTTCTTAACCACTCTTTAAACTTATAATAAATATTCATGCTGCTTTCTATGTGAATGGGACAGTCGTGCAAGAGGTTCCCACTACATCAGGAGGGACTGGCCACCTCGTCAATCATTGAAGCCTGAGATGAAAAATGTTCAGTATCCACTTCTTATTTAACCAAACAAAATTTTGCTACCACCACTACACATAAAACTGGGACTCATGAAAAACTTTGTAAAAGCTATGGATAAATCCGGTCAGGGATTCAAGTATTTAACATCAATTTTCCCCTCACTGAGAGACGCTAAGATAAGAGAGGAAGTCTTCAATGGTCCTCAGATTTGAGAGCTTCTTAAAGATGGTGACTTTGAATTAGACCTTCATGGGGAGGAGAAAGCTGCTTGGGAAGAATTCAAGTTAGTTGCGAAGGGATTTCTCGGAAGCAAGTGAAGGCAACTATGAAGAATTGGTGGAAAACCTCATCAAGGCTTATAAAAACATGGGATGTAACATGTCACCTAAAATTCACTTTTTGGACTCATATTTAGACTTTTTTTCCAGCGAACTGTGAGGCAGTTAGTGACGAACATGGTGAAAGGTTTTACCAAGATATTTCAACCATGGAAAAATGGTACCAGGGCAAATTGGGCACAAGAATGCTTGCAGAATATTGCTGGACATTGACAAGAAATAATTCTTCAGCCCACAATAAGCGTCAAGCAAAAATGCAGAGAGTAAGTACGGATTAAGAGTTTAAAACATACTGACACATATTGTACGTTATAATAAAATAATCAAATATTACATGTCTCGTATCTTTAAATCTATAGCCAATAAGCATTTTTTAAGATATTTGGATCCAGGACATGAAAATATATAAGAATTAACTAATCTCATTTAAGAAGCATGCTGGTTATTGTTTATGAAACCACTTCTCTCCATGTGTTCTACCTCTTCTCCCCTGATAATTTGTTCTATGACTCACGAAATCGTAATGACACGATTGCAAACAAACCATACCACGGGCGGGGATAGAACCCGCGATCAGAGAGTCTCAAAACTCCAGACCGTCGCGTTAGCCACTGGACCAGCTAGCCACAATAAGATTCGTCCAATTACGTATATTTCTACACCATTGGAAGGTCACAGTGGTGCGTATGCTAACCTTCCTATGGTGTATAAATATACCTAGTTGGATGAATCTTATTGTGGCTAGCTGGTCCAGTGGTTAACGCGACGGTCTGGAGTTTTGAGACTCTGATCGCGGGTTCTATCCCCGCCCGTGGTATGGTTAATTTGCTCTATTATCTTGCAAGTTATGCATGCCAGAGTTACTGGCCTGTAGTTTAACACCTGCTGTCTGTCTTTCTTAAATACAGGGACTTCATGTTATCTTCTAGATCTCTGAAAACAGTTCCATAACTACTGAGTTATTGTAGATCATAACTAGTGGTATAGTGAATATGCTAATGGTATACAATACCGACAAGTTAATAAGTAAGACACATGTGCAACTGTTAGGTATCTTTATTCCGAAAGGTACCTAACTGTTGCACATATGTCTTACTTATCAGTATGATCATGATATTGCAGTCAGTACGCTGAGGTCAGTGGTCACCTGCGGTCCTACCTGCCTAAGCTCTTGGGAGTTAGCGTGGGCTGTTACCCATACAATGGCTTGTTGTAGTGTTTTAGAATCTCAGGTTCAAGTGTTGAAGAAGGAGATTCTACTTCTTCAGGAGGAAAATAGGAAGCTGAAGCTTCGCATAGATGAGTTTGGGAGCGAGTGTGAGAAGGATTTAGCTGGTAAGGAAGGAATGGTCGCCAGCAGTGATAGTGGCAGCCGCTCTATGTGGCAAGTGGTTCACAGTTCAGGAAGAAGGAAGATGAGGAAAGTTAATAGAGAAGATGTGAAGGTAGGAAATCGATTCTCTGTTCTCCAGGACGAGTGTACTTCGGTGGTTAGTGAGGTTGAAGGTACCACTGATTCCCCTGCTAATCAAGGTAAGAATATTTTAATAGTAGGCGATTCTCATGTAAGATATATGGACCGTGCATTTTGTAAGAGACAGAAAGGTCAGACAGAGAGTGTGTCTTCCTGGAGCTGGTGTTGGTGACATAGTCAGCAGGTTGGATAATATTATGGCAGGTAATGGGATCAAGCCCATTATCTGTCTTAGTGCTGGGGGTAATGACATTGGGAAGGGCAGGAGAGAGGAGCTGCTGGATAAGTACAGGTCAGCCATAGAAGTAGTTAAGTCTAAGGGAGGGATCCCAGTCATATGTAGCATCTTGCCTAGAGAGGGAGTGGGCAATGAATGGATGTCTAGGGCAATTGGTATAAATTGCTGGCTAGACAGGTACTGCAAGGAACTTGCAATCCCATTCATTGATAACTGGGACCTTTTCTTTGGCAAACGTGATATGTATGCCAGGGATGGGGTTCATCTCTCTGGGGATGGAGTGGTTGCATTAGGCAATTCAATTGAGAGGGTAATTGATGACTTGTCTAGGAATTTAAACTGATAGATTATAGAGGTATGGATGTTTGTGGGAAACAATCAGGCTGCAGCATTAGGGTTAAAAACAGCAGTTATTACTGGGATACCTCAGGGATATATTTAAAAGACAATATTCAAAATAAAGTTGCTAGTAATGGCAAATCAATTGATCAACAAACAAAGAGGGGTAGTAAGAACATAAGAACATAAGAATGAAGGAACACTGCAGCAGGCCTACTGTTCCATGCGAGGCAGGTCCAAGTCTCCTACCGGCTTAAGCCAATGCACCCAACCTAGTCAGGTCAGGTCACATTGACTTAAGGGAGGAACACGGCAACCGACCTGGTAGCACAAGCTAATCAGGTCCAACTTACACCCACCCACACCCACTCATGTATTTATCCAATCTATTTTTAAAGCTACACAATGCTCTGGCCTCTATAACTGTACTTGGGAGTTTGTTCTGCTCATCCATAACTCTATTACCAAACTAGTATTTTCCTATATCCTTCCTGAATCTGAATTTTTCCAACTTAAAACCATTGCTGCGAGTCCTGTCTAGGCTAGATATTTTCAGCACACTATTTACATCCCCTTTATTTATTCCTGTCTTCCATTTATACACCTCAATCATATCCTCCCTAATTCTACGTCTTTCTAGAGAGTGCAGATTCAGGGCCCTTAGTCTATCCTCATAGGGAAGGTTTCTGATACATGGGATCAACCTCGTCATCCTCCTTTGTACATTTTTCAGAGCATTTATATCCATTCTGTAATACGGTGACCAAAACTGTGCAGCATAATCTAAATGAGGCCTAACCAAGGATGTATAGAGTTGAAGAACAACCTGTGGACTCCTATTATTTATGCTTCTTGATACAAAGCCAAGGATTTTATTAGCTTTATTGCGAACACTTATGCACTGTTGTCTTGGTTTCAGATTACTGCTAACCTGAACTCCTAAATCTTTTTCGCAATCCGTAATATTAAGATCTACATTATTTCGTTTATATGTGGCATGGTTATTGTCCTGTCCAACATTTAGAACTTTGCATTTGTCTATATTAAACTGCATCTGCCACTTCTCCGACCACTGCCTCAGTCTACTCAAATCTTCCTGGAGTGCTCTAATGTCCTCGTCAGAATGAATTCGACGGCCTATTTTGGTGCCATCGGCAAACTTGCTGATGTCGCTCTTTATGCCCTCATCTATGTCGTTTATGTAGATTGTGAACAGCAGGGGGCCCAACACTGACCCCTGTGGAACACCGCTCGTGACGCTTCCCCACTCTGATTTCTCCCCATTTATGCAAACTCTCTGCTGCCTATTTGTCAACCATGCCTCTATCCATGAAAAAATTTCTCCTCCTATTCCATGTGCCTTAATTTTCCTCAATCGTCTCTGATGTGGGACCCTGTCAAAAGCCTTACTGAAGTCCATATACACAATATCATATTCATTACCATGATCTACCTCCTCAAATACCTTAGTGAAAAAAGTTAATAAATTCATAAGGCAGGAACGCCCCTTTGTAAAACCATGCTGAGATTCGTTGATTAATTTATGCTTTTCAAGGTGGCTACGAACTGCCTCGGCAATTATTGATTCCATAAATTTTCCCACTATGGAGGTTAGGCTTATTGGTCTATAGTTCGAAGCTAAGGAAGGACCTGTCCCCTGCTTTGAAAATAGGTATCACATTTGCCATTTTCCACTTATCTGGCACCTTGCCCGTTAGTAGTGATATGTTGAAAAGATTAGCCAAAGGTTTGCTAAGCTCCTCTTTACATTCCTTTAGAACTCTTGCATACAGTTCATCAGGGCCTGGGGATTTGTTAGGTTTTATCTATTTGCCTAAGGACCATGTCACTTGTGACCCTAATCGTGCACAGTTTATCATCCTGTTCTACATAATTTATCATTTCTGGAATATCGCTGGTATCCTCCTGTGTAAAAACTGAGAGGAAGTATGTGTTAAAAATTCTACACATTTCCTTATCACTGTCAGTGAGCTGACCCGAGGAATTTTTGAGTGGGCCTATCTTGTCCCTGATCTTACTTCTGTATACCTGAAAGAATCCTTTTGGGTTAGTCTTCGATTCTCTTGCAACTTTAACCTCATAATCTCTTTTTGCTTTTCTAATTCCCTTTTTTATTTCTCTCTAACTGAATATATCGATTACTTAATTGCCCCTCTCCTCTTTTGATTTGCCTGTATATGCCTCTCTTTTGACCAATCAGATATTTTAATCTATTGTTCATCCATTTAGGATCATTTTTGTTTGATCTGATTTCCTTATTTGGAACATAATTTGACTGAGCAGCTAGAACTATGCCCTGGAAAGCGTCATATCGGCAACCATCACCACCTACCTGACCCTTAGTCAGGTCATTCCAGTTCAGCCCACCTAAGTAATTTTTCAGTCCTATGAAATCAGCCAAGCGGAAGTCAGGGACAGAGACTTGATTGCCATTATTAGGGGAATTCCATGATATATTAAAACTGAGTGATTTGTGATCACTTTCCCCAAGCTCATCATTAACCTCAAGATTATTAATTAGTGTTTCCCTACTGGCAAGAACCAAGTCAAGGAAGTTATTTCCCCTAGTTGGCTCTGTCACAAACTGTTTTAAAAAACAATCCTGGATCGTATCAAGAAAGTCACCTGACTCTAAATTTCCTGTCAAATTGCTCCAGTCAATCTGTCTATAGTTGAAATCTCCCATTAGCACAACATTTTCGTATGTAGATGCCTTACGAATTTCGTCCCATAGAAGTTTACTGCACTCCCTATCAAGACTTGGGGCCCTGTAAATCACACCCAAAATTAGTTTTTCTCGGCCCTCGAGAAGCTGTAACCAAACAGATTCAGTGGCTGACGCTTCGGTGAGAACGAGTTGTGCCTCATCGAACCAGACCTCAGACGCCGACGGTGCCTAGAAGCCTCACTAATCGCCGTCACCGAAACTATAGAACACAACACTGGAAACTACAAAATTTCAAAAACATTGGCATACATGATACTTAAGCAGCACCAACCCAACAACACAGGAGTCACATGATTTCATCGTCTACCCGTCCTCATCATAGATAGAGGTTGTTTTGATAAGGACCTGCCTCGCATGGGCCAGTAGGCCTTCTACAGTGTTCCTCCATTCTTATGTTCTTATGACATTCCTCAGGTCACGTGCGTCACACCTCACTCTCCGCCTATATATATAATATCTTTCTACCTCTGTATGTTAGAAGTGATCAAGGTCCCAGGACCGAAACGTTTTCTAATAAATATGTTATAGTGTTTGCTTACGTGTCTTTCTAAACCATCAGAAATCTTCCCTATGAGGATAGACTGAGGGCCCTGAATCTGCACCCTCTCGAAAGGCGTAGAATTAGAGGGGATATGATCGAGGTGTATAAATGGAAAACAGGAATAAATAAAGGGGATGTAAATAATGTGCTGAAAATTTCCAGCCAAGACAGGACTCGCAGCAATGGTTTCAAGTTGGAAAAATTCAGATTCAGAAAGGATATAGGAAAGCACTGGTTTGGTAATAGAGTTGTGGATGAGTGGAACAAACTCCCCAGTACAGTTACTCAGGCTAAAACGTGTAGTTTTAAAAATAGGTTAGATAAATACATGAGTGGGTGTGGGTGGGTGTGCGTTGGACCTGACTAGCTTGTGCTGCTGGGTCTGGTGCAGTGCTCCATCCTTGAGTGGAGATGATCAGACTGGGTGGGTCATTGGGCTAATCCGGGGGGGGGGTGGACATGGACCTGCTCCGCATGGGTCAGTAGGCCTGTTGTTGTGGTCACCCATGGCCCTCCAGAATTACAACTACTGATGACAATAACAAAATCCCCCCAACAAACACAGAATACAACCTCGTTCATATTTGCTAATATACAGGGCCTTAAGCCATCCACCAACAACAAAATACCTTTTATCAGTGGACTTCTAGAGGAGTCTAATGCAATGTTTGCAGCCTTCACAGAGACTCACACAAAAGATCACTGACAGTGAAATATGGATAAGTGGTTACAACCTTTTTAGATGCGACAGAAAAAACAGGCAACAAGGGGAGGTTGGCCTGTATGTCAAAGAGTCCCTTATCTGCACGGAGTTGCTGAACACCACAAATGAGGTAGTTGAAGTTCTATCAATAAAGATCGAGAACCAAAACCTAGTCATTGTGGTTACTTGACCTTATCTTCACAAATAATGAGGACCTGATAAGAGACATAAGAATATCAAAAACAACTAATTCCGATCACAACCTAATCGAAGTCCAGACGTACATGCATAGGGGTCCTGATCAGCAGAATGCATGTACCTGTGAAGGTGTCTTCACAAAATACAACTTCAACAACAAGAACATCAACTGGGACCAGGTAAACCATGTCCTAAACGAAACATGTTGGGAAGATGTCTTAAATGACATGGATCCAAACCAGTGCCTTGAAAGGATCAACTTCCTGGCAGCCGAAGCATGTTCTAGGCATATTCCCCTAAGAAAGAAGAAGAGCAGGAGTAAACTGGAGAGAGAAAGACGCTCCCTCTACAGAAGACGACGAAGAGTCACTGAGCTCCTCAGGAGTGCTAGAATATCTGATACACGAAAGGAGGCGCTGACCAGGGAAGTGGAAACTATCGAACTTAAGTTAAATGACTCTTACAGGAACCAGGAGAGGCAGGAGGAGCTTAAAGCTATTAGTGAAATTGAAAGAAATTCAAAATATTTCTTTTCATATGCCAAAAACAAGGCAAATACCACATCTAGTATCGGGCCCTTACTCAGACAGGATGGGACTTACACAGATGACAACAAGGAAATGAGTGAAATATTGAAATCCCAGTACGACTCTGTGTTTAGTGAACCACTAATCGGTCTGAGGATCGACGACCCAAATGATTTCTTCATGAATGAGCCTCAAAACTCCATAAATGTATGCCAGATTTCCGACATTACCCTAACTCCGATAGATTTCGAAAAAGCCATTGACAACATGCCTATGCACTCAGCCCCGGGCCCAGACTCGTGGAACTCTGTTTTCATTAAGAACTGCAAGAAACCCCTCTCGCGTGCCCTAAGTACACTATGGAGGAGGAGCTTGGACATGGGTGAAATTCCACAGTCACTTAAAACAACGGATATAGCCCCACTCCATAAAGGTGGCAGCAAAGCATTAGCTAAGAACTATAGACCAATAGCTCTGACGTCCCACATCATAAAAATCTTTGAAAGAGTGCTAAGAAGCAGGATTGCAAATCACCTGGATTCCCAAAATCTGCACAATCCAGGGCAACATGGGTTCAGGGCAGGTCGCTCCTGCCTCTCACAACTACTGGATCACTATGACATGGCCTTGGATGCACTGGAAGAAAATCAGAATGCAGATGTAATATACACAGACTTTGCAAAAGCATTTGACAAATGCGATCATGGCGTAATAGCCCATAAAATACGTGCTAAAGGAATAACTGGGAAAGTGGGGAGATGGATCTTCAACTTCCTAACAAATCGAACACAAAGAGTAGTGGTCAACAGAGTTAAATCGGAGGCTGCCATAGTGAAGAGCTCTGTTCCACAAGGCACAGTACTCGCCCCCATCTTATTCCTTATCCTCATATCAGACATAGACAGAGATATACACCACAGCACCGTATCATCCTTTGCGGATGATACTAGGATCTGCATGAGGCTGTCATCTGCTGAGGACGCGGTTAACCTCCAAGAAGATATAAACAAAGTTTTCCAGTGGGCAACGGTAAACAATATGATGTTCAATGAGGACAAATTCCAACTACTCCGTTATGGAAAACTGGAGGAGATAATAACTAGAACAGAGTATACTACTGACTCTGGCCATACAATAGAGCGGAAAAATAATGTAAGGGACCTGGGAGTAGTAATGTCTGAGGATCTCACTTTCAAGGATCACAACAGTGCCACGATCGCACGTGCAAAGAAAATGATAGGATGGATAATGAGAACTTTCAAAACGAGAGATGCCAAGCCAATGATGATCCTTTTCAAATCACTTGTTCTCTCTAGGCTGGAATACTGCTGTACATTAACATCTCCATTCAAAGCAGGTGAAATCGCAGATCTAGAGAGTGTACAGAGATCCTTTACTGCACGTATAAGTTCTGTCAAGCACCTTAACTACTGGGAACGCTTGGAAGCACTTGACTTGTACTCGTTGGAACGCAGGAGGGAGAGATATATCATAATCTACACTTGGAAAATCTTGGAAGGAATGGTCCCAAATCTGCACACAGAAATCACTCCCTACGAAAGTAAAAGACTGGGCAGGCGATGCAAAATGCCCCCAATAAAAAGTAGGGGCGCCATTGGTACACTAAGGGAAAACACCATAAGTGTCCGGGGCCCAAGACTGTTCAACAGCCTCCCATCAAGCATTAGGGGAATTGCCAATAAACCCCTGGCTGCCTTCAAGAGAGAGCTGGACAGATACCTAAAGTCAGTGCCGGATCAGCCGGGCTGTGGCTCGTACGTTGGACTGCGTGCGGCCAGCAGTAACAGCCTAGTTGATCAGGCCCTGATCCATCGGGAGGCCTGGTCATGGACCGGGCCGCGGGGGCGTTGATCCCCGGAATAACCTCCAGGTAACCTCCAGGTAGGCTTGCTTGTCACCTCTCTTCCTTGTGATGTCCTTAACAGGGCTGAGTAAGGAAGTTTTCTCTAATAACCTGTATTAATCTCGCCCTTCACTTTTCTGGCAATTCCGTGCATACTGGTTTTCCACTATTTCTCTGTGGTTGAAATCTTTCATTATAAGTAGCATCGTTTTAACCCTAAATAAACTTCAAGGCTGCTTCTGCTATGATATCAGCCATCACTCGGATGTTGTCCTTATATTCCTGCCTCGGTCTCTTATTATTAGGTGGCGGGTTGTATATTACTACAACTATTATGTTAAATCCTTCAATATTAATTGAGCTTACTATTCTTTTTAGTCTTTTTTATTCCTCTAACCTCTTCAAAACTCCATCAATTTCTAATTAATAAGGCCACACCTACTCCTCTGTTTCTTCTGTCTTTCTTAAGACCATGTGTGTGTGTGTGTGTGTGTGTGTGTGTGTGTGTGTGTGTGTGTGTGTGTGTGTGTGTGTACTCACCTAATTGTCGCCTAATTGTGGTTGCAGGAGTCGAGACTCAGCTCCTGGCCCCGCCTCTTCACTGATCGCTACTAGGTCCTCTCCCTCTCTGCTTCCTGAGCTTTGTCATACCTCTTCTTAAAACTATGTATGGTCCTGCCTCCACTACTTCACTTGCTAGGCTATTCCACTTCCTGACGACTCTATGACTGAAGAAATACTTCCTAACGTCCCTGTGACTCGTCTGAGTCTTCAGCTTCCAGTTGTGATCCCTTGTTTCTGTGTCCCCTCTCTGGAACATCCTGTCTCTGTCCACCTTGTCTATTCCCCGCAGTATCTTGTATGTCGTTATCATGTCTCCCCTGACCCTTCTGTCCTCCAGTGTCGTCAGTCCGATTTCCCTCAACCTTTCCTCGTACGACATTTCCCTGAGCTCTGGAACTAGCCTTGTTGCAAACCTTTGTACTTTCTCTAACTTCTTGACGTGCTTGACCAGGTGTGGGTTCCAGACTGGTGCTGCATACTCCAGTATGGGCCTAACATACACAGTGTACAGTGTCTTGAACGATTCCTTATTATGGTATCGGAACGCTATTCTCAGGTTTGCCAGGCGCCCGTATGCTGCAGCAGTTATTTGGTTGATGTGTGCCTCCGGTGACGTGCTCGGTGTTATGGTCACCCCAAGATCTTTCTCCCTGAGTGAGGTCTGTAGTCTTTGTCCACCTAGCCTATACTCTGTCTGCGGTCTTCTTTGCCTCTCCCCAATCTTCATGACTTTGCATTTGGCAGGGTTGAATTCGAGAAGCCAGTTTCTGGACTACGTGTCCAGCCTTGCTAGGTCTCTTTGCAGTCCTGCCTCATCCTCATCCGATTTAATTCTCATCAGCTTCACATCATCTGCGAATAGGGACACTTCAGAGTCTATTCCTTCCATCATGTCGTTCGTGTGTGTATGTGTGTGTGTGTACTCAGTTGTGGCTGCAGGGGTCGAGTCACAATCGAAAAAAAATTGCACTTAGTATATATCTTGCCAACTCAGAATCATGCAGTTATACTTTTGTTATACCTGTGTGAAACTGTTTGGTAAGTGTTATACCCCATTCAATTAAATCGATTTCTTTAATAACACTATCCACATACATATACATGTAATATAATACACCAGAGTGGTTGGGCCACTTACCTTTAATACCCCACCTTCCCTCCACCTTCCCTCCACCTTCCCACCCTTTTCCGGTATTTCCATCCTTACCCATCCTTCTACCTTCCCCATCTTACCAAAGCTCTGGTCACAGCTCCTGGCCCCATCACTTCACTGGTCGCTACTAGGTCAGTTTTCCTGCTCTTCCCAGACTATACCACTTCCTAACATCTCTGTGACTGAAGAAATACTTCCTAACATCCCTGTGATTCATCTGAGTCTTCAACTTCCAATTCTGACCCCTTGTTGTTGTGTCCCATCTCTGAAACATCCTGTCTCTGCCCATCTTGTCAATTCCTCTCAGTATTTTATATGTCGTTATTGTCAGTGGAACGCCTTCCATCTGAACAAAAAACTAATGGAAAAATAAATAAATAAAGAAACGACTAGGAAAAATAAGAATAATGACTTTTGAGGATTTTACTTAAAATTTAAATATATAAAAAAATGGCCTTTGGTTCTTGTAGTTGGGCAGGAGTAGGTAAGGCCCTGGACAGATTTTCTGATATTAAAAATGTAGGTTATCCTGGGCGGATGGTGATAGTCCGATGTTTTGGAATCTCCTCTACCACTCGGTTGGAGCACCATAAGTAGAATAAATAAGGGCCGGTAGTAGTCTAATAATTGTTAATAAGTCCCGTTAACAAATGTCCCCCTCTCATTAACAAATATCCCCCTCTCTCCTGTCCTCCAGTGTCGTCAGGTCGATTTCTCTTAACCTCTCCTCGTAGGACATGCCCCGTAGCTCCGGGACTAGTCTAGCTGCAAACCTTTGCACTTTTTCTAATTTCCTTACATGCTTGGCAAGGTGTGGGTTCCAAACTGGTGCCGCATACTCCAATATAGGCTTGACACACACGGTGTACAGGGTCCTAAACGATTCCTTACTGAGAAGTCGGAATGCAATTCTTAGGTTTGCTAGGCACCCATATGCTGCAGCAGTTATTTGGTTGATATGCGCATCAGGAGATGTACTCGGTGTTATACTCACCCCAAGATCCTTTCCCTTGAATGAGGTTTGTAGTCTCTGGCCCCCTAGACTGTACTCCATCTGCGGTCTTCTTTGCCTTTCCCAAATCTTCAAGACTTTGCACTTGGTGGGGTATAACTCCAACAGCCAGTTTTCAGACCAGGTCTGAAGCCTGTCTAGATCCCTTCGTAGCTCCTCCTGGTCCTCGCCAGATTGAATTCTTCTCATCAATTTCACATCATCTGCAGACAGGGACACTTCTGAGTTTATTCCTTCCATCACGTCGTTCACATACACCAGAAACAGCACCGGTCCTAGGACTGACGCCTATGGAACCCCAATCATAACAGGCGCCCACTCTGACACCTCGTCACCTCGCTGACGTCTTCCCAACAAGTATTCCCTGATCCATTGCAGAGCCTTTCATGTTATAACTGCCTGGTCTTCCAGCTTATGCACTAATCTCTTGTGTGGAACTGTGTCAAAAGCCTTCTTATAGTCCAAGAAAATGCAATCTACCCAACTCTCTCTCTCTCTTGTCTTACTGCTGTCACCCTGTCACCTGTTGCAACCCCTGAATGGGTTGCAATGTATATTATGTATATATATACACTTGCTGGTGTTCCCTGTTTATTACCTTTTCATATAATTTTATATTGCTTATATTTGCGATAATAGCTAAATCGTGAATATATTGCTTTATATTATTATTTGACTTAGTTACCTTTTGTTAGGTAGGATGTAACATATATATGTGCTCAGTTCAAGTCTTGATTGTCTAACTACTGTAATTATCGCTTGTGGCTCGTTACTCTGCCGGCTTCTCGTTGTTGCTGGGCAGCAACTGTTCACGGAGCTATCACGAGATCGAGGGGGGGGGGGTGTCCTCACCTCGCCTGAAGTATTCAGTCTGGTCTAGACTCGCTTGGTGGTTGGACGTAGACAAAGTGCCTAAATCTCCTTATTGGCCCTTGTTGGAAGATCGTCTCTGCTTTATTTTTAGTTCTGTGAGACTCTGTTCACAGATCATTGTATAGACTTAGTGATTTTCGACGTTGTACTGAGGTTGTGTGTCGCTTAGACACTCTGAGCAACTCAGGTCCTGAGCTGTAGCTTCTGACCTAACTTGTACTGGTATCTGTGTACTGTCACAGTCGGGGATTTTCTTATGCTGAACTTAGATTCAGTAGTATGGGAGTTTTGTGACTTTTGTGGAGGATCTGCTGATGGTCCCTACTTAGTGTCGTTATATTATCTCCTTGTTCCTGATTCTGTGTCACAGTTGCTTGTTATATTGCTATTGGGCTTAGCATTCTTTTTATTGTTCAAGCAGACTGTTCTGATTGCCAGTTGGTCAAGAAGTTAGTTTATGAGAGGACTTTGTCAGTCACTTGTTTAAGTCTAGTCGAGTCGTGAGACATAGCGAACTACTTAGAGCACTTACACACATACACACAAACTTACTTGTACATATTTGTAATATCTTATTAAATGTTAATGTACCAGATGGTACTTAAGAATTATAAATGTGATATGTGCTTTCAGCACAATAATACTGTACACGAGTGAAGTGATTATTATTATTTTGATTACTGTGATTAATTTAATTTAATTTAATTTGATATACGCCTAGACCTCTAGACTTAATAAATTTATTAAATTTTAATTTCTCTAGTTAGTAGCCTACCAGTTGTAATCCTGAAGCACTATTGAATCATATTGAATTCTAATGGATAATTGGACAAGGATACTGACTAATTGTTACAAAAACCCAGTAACAGGCTGGATGCTAGAAGGGCAGTCCTTTCTAGTATTCACTGGAGATCTCTAAGCTTTTAGAATCGCGTTTTTTGTAACAGTTCCTCACATTCTGTTCTCGGTCTTTGAATTTTTTGTCACACATCTCTCCTGATCTTCCTTCCTCAGCCTGATTACCTGGTTCTTGACTGTTGTTTTTTCCTCCTGATGTGACTGTACAACAGCTTCGGGGTTAGATTTGGCTTTCGCCACTATGTTATTTTCGTATTGTCGTTGGGCCTTCCCTCATACCTGTGCATATTCATTTCTGGCTCTACGACTGCTCTCCTTATACTCTTGGGTCCTTTGCCTTCTATACTTCTATTCTCTAGCATACTTAGTTTTGGCTTCTCTGCACCTTTGTGTGAACCAATTGCTCATCCTGGCCTTCTCGTTATTTCTGTTGCCCTTGGGTACAAGCCTCTCCTCAGTTTCCTTGTATATTTTTGTCACATATTCTGTCATCTCATTTACTGACTTCCCGGCCAGTGCTCTGTCCCACTGAACCTCGTGCAGGAAATTCTTCATGCCTTTGTAGTCCCCTCTCTGCCCTGCCTGCTTCCCTCTCCACTTGTAAATCTACTATGTATTCAAAGCTCAGAACTACGTGGTCATTGGTCCTGAGGGGTCTTTCATATGTGAGGTTCTCAGTATCTGCACTACTCAAGGTGAATACTAGTTCCAATCTTGCTGGTTCATCCTTTCCTCTCTCTCTGGTAGTGTCCCTTACTTGTTGGTACATGAGGTTTTCCTGTACCACCTTCATCTTAGCCCTCCTCGTTTCCTGGCCCCCATGTGGCTCCAAGTTCTCCCAATCGATTTCCTTGTGGTTGAAGTCCCCCATGATCAGTAGCTTTGCCCTGCTCGCATGAGCCCTTCTGACCACCTCAGCCAGTGTATCAACCATCACCCTAATACTCTCATCATACTTTTGCCTTGGCCTCCTGCTGTTCTGTGGTGGGTTACACATCACTGCAATTACCACCTTGGGACCTCCAGACTGAAGCGTTCCTGTTATGTAATCTCTTGCTTCTCCTCTCTCCAGCTCGCCAAAATCCCATCGGTTTTTGATGAGCAGTGCCACTCCTCCACCCCCTCTATTCCCTCTGTCTTTCCTCAAGATCTCATATCCTGTTGGAAAGATGTCATCTGTTATCATCCCTGTGAGCTTGATGTGTGTATGTATGTATACTCACCAAGTTGTACTCAGTTGTGGTTGCAGGGGTCGAGTCACAGCTCCTGGATCCGCCTCTTCGCTGACAACTACTAGGTCACCTTTCCCACTCTATGAGCTTTATCATACCTCTTCTTAAAGCTATGTATGAATCCTGCCTCCACTGCATCACTTCCCAGACTATTCCACTTCCCGACAACTTTGTGACTGAAGAAATATTTTCTACCATCCCTGTGATTCATCTGAGTCTTCAACCTCCAACTGTGACCCGTTGCTGCTGTGTTTCGTCTCTGGAACATACCGTCTCTCTCCACCTTGTCGATTTCTCTCAGTATTTTGTACGTCGTTATCATATATTCCCTATCTCTCCTCTCTACCAGTGTCGCCAGGTCGATTTCCATTAACCTCTCCTCATACGACATACCCCTTAGCTCTAGGACCAGTCTAGTTGCAAACTTTTGCAATTTCTCTAGCTTCCTTACGTGCTTGGCTAGGTGTGGGTTCCAAACTTGTGCTGCATGTACTCACCTATTTGTAGTTGCAGGGGTCGATACTTAACTCCTGGTCCCGCCTCTTCACTGATCGCTACTAGGTCTTCCCTCTCCCTGCTCCATGAGCTTTATCATATCTCGTCTTAAAACTATGTATGGTTCCTGCCTCCACTCCATCACTTGCCAGACTATTCCACTTCCTGACAACTCTATGGCTGAAGAAATACTTCCTAACATCCCTTTCACTCATCTGAGTCTTCAACTTCCAATTGTGACCCCTTGTTTCTGTGTCCCATCTCTGGAACATGCTGTCTCTGTCCACCTTATCTATTCCTCGCAGTATTTTGTATGTCATTATCATGTCACCCCTAACCCTCCTGTCCTCCAGTGTCGTCAGACCGATTTCACTTAGCCTTTCTTCGTAGGACATTCCCCTTAGCTCTGGAACCAGCCTTGTTGCAAACCTTTGCACTTTCTCTAATTTCTTGACGTGCTTGACCAGATGTGGGTTCCAAACTGGTGCTGCGTACTCCAGTGTGGGCCAGTCTCATCCATTCCTTCCATTTCCTCAAATCCCCATCGGTTTATAATGAGCAGTGCAACCCCTCCTCCCCCTCTGCTCCTTCTATCTTTCCTCAGGATCTGATATCTGGGTGGGAAGACTGTCTGTTATCGTCTCAGTGAGTTTTGTTTCTGTGACTCTTATGATGTCTGGGGGCCTTGATTCTTTCGTGCGACTCCTCACATTTATTCGTTATTCCATCCGCATTTGTATACAAAACCTTCAACTTCTTTTCTAAAATTGTGGTCTGGGAAGAATGGTGGGGTTAGGAAAGTTGGAGCACTGGTGGGGTCTATGGGGGGATGCTGTGTGGGTGGGGTTTGTAATGAGGGGGGTGGGGGCGGAGGGTACAGTGTGAGTTCTGGTTTAGATTATTCAGTTGCATTTGGGTTGCCGTGGTTTAAGTCCTTCTGTGGGTGGTTATGGAGAACGTTGTGTTTGCCCTTCCACTTGGTTCTGGGTTCTACTGCTCATCTCTGTCATACCCTCTGGTTCCTCCTTGTGCCTTTGTACCCTCTCTTTCAGGAGCTTCCTTTCTTGTTGTGTCCTGTCTCGGTCAAGGTACACTCTCCAGTACTCCGGTGTGTCCCTTAGTCGTGATTTCTCCTGCAGGATCCTGTTTCAAGCTGATTCTGCCTTGAAAATCACTTTGACTGGCTGTTTTTTTCCTCTTGCAAACCACTCCGAAAATTTGTCAACTGAATCATGTCGTCCTCGCCTATTCTTTTCATGATAAGAACATAAAGAAGGAACAATGCAACAGACCTACTGACCCATGCAGAGCAGGTCCATGTCCCCTCCAGATTACACCAATGACCCAACCCCCCGGATTAGCACAATGACCCACCCAGTCTGGTCACCTCCACTCAAGGATGGAGCACTGCACCAGACCCGGCAGCACAAGCTAGTCAGGTCCAACTCACACCCACCCACACCCACTTATGTATTTATCTAACCTATTTTTAAAACTACACAACGTTTTAGCCTCAATAACTGTACTCGGGAGTTTGTTCCACTCATCCACAACTCTATTACCAAACCAGTGTTTTCATATATCCTTTCTGAACCAATGCTGCTAGTCCTGTCTTGGCTGGAAAATTTCAGCACGCTATTTACATCCCCTTTATTTATTCCTGTTTTCCATTTATACACCTCGATCATATCCCCCCTAATTCTACGCCTTTCGAGAGAGTGCAGATTCAGGGCCCTCAGTCTATCCTCATAGGAAAGATTTCTGATACATGGGATCATCTTTGTCATCCTCCTCTGTACGTTTTCCAGAGCATTTATATCCATTCTGCAATACGGTGACCAGAACTGAGCAGCATAGTCTAAATGAGGCCTAACCAAGGATATATAGAGTTGAAGAACAACCTGAGGACTTCTATTATTTATACTTCTAGATATGAAGCCAAGAATTCTGTTAGCTTTATTGCGAACACTAATGCACTGTGAAATTCATATAACCTGTAGTTACCAGCGGTCGCATTATACACAACGAGAAGCAATTATTACTACAGAAAAAGCGTCCTTCCTCCAAAATTTGCACCAGTCAACTATAGTGATAATATAGCATTTATTGCGGTGGAGACGGAAAAAAAAAAAAAAAATAGAAAAGCCAGATACAGCGATTGATAAACAAGGAGGTGACCGTTCGTCATTGTAGGAGCTGCCAGATATCACCGGCTCTTCAACACGCAAGTTATACTTTTGTATCATCAGGAACGTGACGGTAAGCTGTCCAATATACAAAAAGAGTTAGAAACAGAAATACAAATAGCTAGAGCTTCATTTAAGGTTATTAATATAATATTCAAGAGGTTGCTAGTAGAATTGCAGTAAATCAACCATTCAAATCATTATGAAGCTGTGTGTAGTCTGTGGTCAGTCAAACAAACGGGCCTCCACATGGATAAATTGTCATTTTTGTGGAAATTGGTGTCACGCCCCTTGTGCAGATATCCCAGAACTAGCTACAAGCAGTATTAAAACAGAGAAGTGTTTCTGGGTATGCCCAAATGAGGAAAATCTGTGGACTAAAATCACAAGGGTATTAAAAGAGGACAACATCAAAGCTGCTTTCATAGAAAACCTGGAAGCTTTCTACAACAGATGGGAACATAAAAAGTCTGGGCTGAATGGTACTGCCCTTGATACTGGCCATGTAGTCACAAACTGTAAGGCTGGAGGTGATGTCCTGGGAGACAGTAATAGTAAAGCTGGAGGTGCTGTCCTGGGAGACAGTAATGGTGAAGCTGGAGGTGCTGTCCTGGGAGACAGTAATGGTGAAGCTGGAGGTGCTGTCCTGGGAGACAGAAATGGTGAAGCTGGAGATACTGTCCTGGGAGACAGTAATGATGAAGCTGGAGATTTTGTCCAGGTAGTCGGGAATTATACGCAGGAAGGAATACATATAAATGACCACATAGGGGATAGGAGCCATAGTAGGGAAACAAGTGTAGTCAAAGATAAGATAAAACCAATATTGCAAACTAGAAATACCGCAGGAAATAGCAAACAAGAGGACTCCAATAGCAATAGTGAGGATAAATTACCAAAAACAACTGGTGGGAGCTCCATTGTTGGTGCTAGGGAGGATAGAAGTAAGACAGGGAAACATGCACCAACAGGGAATACAGTCACAGAAACCCAAGGCAAGCGGAAACCAAGCCTGTGCACATACTATGCACTTGGTATCTGCTGGCATGGGAAATCTGGAAAAACAGATGGGACGTGCAACTATGACCACCCTAGAAAATGCCATGCCCATATGACAACAGGAAAATGCAAACTCCCTTCCTGTAAGCTTTTTCACCCTGAAATGTGTACCTCTTCAGTACAGGAAAGACTGTGCTATAACTTAAATTGCCAGGCATACCATCTAAAGGGGACAAAAAGATACAAAACATCCAGGCCATGGGAAAACCTGGGTAGCCACAGCCACTCAAGAGGGAGAGGTTTTTTAGTGCCAGGAAGGAAAAAAAACTGGCAGGAAATGGCAGAAATCGTACACCAAATCCAGTCATTCCTGGAGTGGAACCACAGTCGATGGCCTCCACTCCAAACCAACAGATACAGATACTAATGCCGGAAAAAAAATCCCCCCCCCAGTACCAACAATACCACCAGTCCGATAACATTCTTCTTTGCAAATATACAGGGTCTAAAGCCAGCAACAAACAACAAAATACCTTTCATCCGTGGACTGCTTGCAGAGGCAAAGGCAATGTTCGCGGCTTTCACTGAGACCCACATAAAGGATCACTTGGACAATGAAATATGGATCCCAGGTTACAACCTATACAGATGTGACAGAGTGAACAGGCAAAAGGGGGGGGGGGTTGGCCTGTACATTGCAGAGTCACTTGTTTGCACAGAACTGCTTAATGCCTCAAATGACGTAGTGGAAGTTTTAGCAGTAAAGGTCGAGAACCAAAACCTAGTCATTGTGGTAGTCTACAAGCCTCCGGATGCAACATCCCAGCAATTCCAGGAACAGCTGTTAAAAATTGACCACTGTCTGGAAAATCTTCCAGCTCCTGCACCCAACATCTTGCTCCTGGGGGATTTCAACTTAAGGCACCTAAAATGGAGGAATATAGCAAATAATATTGTTGCAGTAATAACACCAGGAGGCAGCTCTGATGAAAACTCACACTCACACGAGCTTTTAAATCTCTGCACAAAATTCAATTTAAACCAGCAAATAATAGAGCCTACTAGACTGGAGAATACACTAGACCTCATATTCACTAACAATGATGATCTGATAAGAAATGTCACCATATCAAAAACAATATACTCAGATCACAACATAATTGAGGTTCAGACATGTATGCGAGGAGCCCCAGACCGACAAAATGAGACTAGTCACGAGGGAGCATTCACCAAATTCAACTTCAATAACAAAAACATAAAGTGGGACCAAGTAAACCAAGTCCTAACCGATATAAGCTGGGAAGATATACTAAGCAACACAGACCCAAACTTATGCCTAGAACAGATTAACTCGGTGGCACTCGATGTATGCACAAGGCTTATTCCTCTAAGAAAAAGGAGGAGTAGATGTAAAATAGAAAGAGACAGGCGCTCCCTTTACAGGCGACGGAAAAGAATAACAGAGCGGCTAAAAGAGGTCAATATATCTGAAATGCGCAGGGAGACACTGGTCAGAGAAATAGCAAGCATCGAACTTAAGCTAAAAGAATCCTTTAGGAGTCAGGAATCGCGGGAAGAACTAAAAGCTATAAATGAAATCGAAAGAAACCCAAAGTATTTCTTCTCCTATGCCAAATCAAAATCGAGAACAACGCCCAGTATTGGGCCCCTACTTAAACAAGATGGGTCCTACACAGATGACAGCAAGGAAATGAGTGAGCTACTCAAGTCCCAATATGACTCAGTTTTTAGCAAGCCGCTAACCAGACTGAGAGTCGAAGATCAAAATGAATTTTTTATGAGAGAGCCACAAAATTTGATTAACACAAGCCTATCCGATGTTATCCTGACGCCAAATGACTTCGAACAGGCGATAAATGACATGCCCATGCACTCTGCCCCAGGGCCAGACTCATGGAACTCTGTGTTCATCAAGAACTGCAAGAAGCCCCTATCACGAGCCTTTTCCATCCTATGGAGAGGGAGCATGGACACGGGGGTCGTCCCTCAGTTACTAAAAACAACAGACATAGCCCCACTCCACAAAGGGGGCAGTAAAGCAACAGCAAAGAACTACAGACCAATAGCACTAACATCCCATATCATAAAAATCTTTGAAAGGGTCCTAAGAAGCAAGATCACCACCCATCTAGAAACCCATCAGTTACACAACCCAGGGCAACATGGGTTTAGAACAGGTCGCTCCTGTCTGTCTCAGCTACTGGATCACTACGACAAGGTCCTAAATGCACTAGAAGACAAAAAGAATGCAGATGTAATATATACAGACTTTGCAAAAGCCTTCGACAAGTGTGACCATGGCGTAATAGCGCACAAAATGCGCGCTAAAGGAATAACAGGAAAAGTCGGTCGATGGATCTATAATTTCCTCACTAACAGAACACAGAGAGTAGTCGTCAACAGAGTAAAGTCCGAGGCAGCTACGGTGAAAAGCTCTGTTCCACAAGGCACAGTACTAGCTCCCATCTTGTTCCTCATCCTCATATCCGACATAGACAAGGATGTCAGCCACAGCACCGTGTCTTCCTTTGCAGATGACACCCGAATCTGCATGACAGTGTCTTCCATTGCAGACACTGCAAGGCTCCAGGCGGACATCAACCAAATCTTTCAGTGGGCTGCAGAAAACAATATGAAGTTCAACGATGAGAAATTTCAATTACTCAGATATGGTAAACATGAGGAAATTAAATCTTCATCAGAGTACAAAACAAATTCTGGCCACGAAATAGAGCGAAACACCAACGTCAAAGACCTGGGAGTGATTATGTCGGAGGATCTCACCTTCAAGGACCATAACATTGTATCAATCGCATCTGCTAGAAAAATGACAGGATGGATAATGAGAACCTTCAAAACTAGGGAGGCCAAGCCCATGATGACACTCTTCAGGTCACTTGTTCTATCTAGGCTGGAATATTGCTGCACTCTAACAGCACCTTTCAAGGCAGGTGAAATTGCCGACCTAGAAAATGTACAGAGAACTTTCACGGCGCGCATAACGGAGATAAAACACCTCAATTACTGGGAGCGCTTGAGGTTTCTAAACCTGTATTCCCTGGAACGCAGGAGGGAGAGATACATGATTATATACACCTGGAAAATCCTAGAGGGACTAGTACCGAACTTGCACACGAAAATCACTCACTACGAAAGCAAAAGACTTGGCAGACGATGCACCATCCCCCCAATGAAAAGCAGGGGTGTCACTAGCACGTTAAGAGACCATACAATAAGTGTCAGGGGCCCGAGACTGTTCAACTGCCTCCCAGCACACATAAGGGGGATTACCAACAGACCCCTGGCAGTCTTCAAGCTGGCACTGGACAAGCACCTAAAGTCAGTTCCTGATCAGCCGGGCTGTGGCTCGTACGTTGGTTTGCGTGCAGCCAGCAGCAACAGCCTGGTTGATCAGGCGCTGATCCACCAGGAGGCCTGGTCACAGACCGGGCCGCGGGGGCGTTGACCCCCGAAACTCTCTCCAGGTAAACTCCAGGTA
>NW_027198321.1:0-42500 GCF_038502225.1 Cherax quadricarinatus
GCACACAAGTGTAACACACATGGACACACACAAGCGTAACATACAGGGAAGAACGCAAGTGTGACACACAGGGACGCACACAGGTGTAACACACATAGTAGCACACAAGTGTGTGCTACTATGTGTGCTACGCACACAAGTTTAAACACAGTCACTCACACAAGTGTAACACACAGCAACGAACACAGGTGAAACACACAGGGACGCACACAAGTGTAACACAGAGGGGCATCCATAGGTGTAACACACAGGGACGCACACAAGTGTAACACACAGGGATGCACACAGGTGTAACATGCAGGGACGCACACAAGGGTAGCACACAGGGAGGCACTCAGGTGCAACACACAGAGACACACACAGGTGTAACACACAGGGACACACAGAAGTGTAACACTGGGACGCACACAGGTGTAATACACAGGGACGCACACAGGTGTAACACACAGGGACACACGGACGTGTAACACAGGGACGCAAACAGGTGCAACACACAAGGACACAGACAAGTGTAACACACAGGTACGCACACAGGTGTAACACATATGGACGCACACAAGTGCAACACGTAGAGACACACACAGGTTTAACACACAGGCGTGACACACAGGGACGCAGAGACGTGTAACACACAGGGACACTCAAAAGTTTAACACACAGGGACGCAGACACGTGTAACACATAAGGACACAAAAAATTTTAACACACAGGGACGCACACCTGAGCAACACACAGGGACGCACAAAAGTGTAACACAGTGACGCCAACAAGTGTAACACACTGGGACGCACACAGGTGTAACACACATGGACGCACAACTGCGTAACACACAGGTACGCACACGAGTGTTACACACAGGGACGCACACATGTGTAACCCACATTGACGCAGTCAAGTGTAACACACAGAGACGCACACAGGTGTAACACACAGCAACGCACACAGATGTAACACACAGGGGCGCATAAACGTGTAATACACAGTTACTCACACAGGTGTAACACACAGGGACACACAAAGGAGTAACACACATGGACGCACACAATTGTAACACACATGGACGCACACAAGTGTAACACACATGGACGCACACAAGAGTCACACACAGATGGAAGAACACAAGTGTAACACACATGGACGCACACAATTGTAACACACATGGACGCACATAGTTGTAACACATAGCAACGCACACATCTGTAACACACAGGGACAAACACAAGTGTAACAAACAGGGACGCACACAGGAACGCACACAAGTGTAACACACTGGAACGCACTCAAGTGTAACACACAGGGATGCACACAAGTGTAACATACAGAGGCGCACATAGAGGATAAGTGCCGAGAGTGAGAGAGAGTGCCGAGGATAAGCCAGCTCTAATGAGAGACAGAGTGCCGAGGATAAGCCAGCTCTAGTGAAAGAGAGTGCCGAGGATAAGCCAGCTCTAGTGAGAGAGTGCCGAGCATAAGCCAGCTCTAGTGAGAGAGTGCCGAGGATAAGCCAGCTCTAGTGAGAGAGAGTGCCGAGGATAAGCCAGCTCTAGTGAGAGAGAGTGCCGAGGATAAGCCAGCTCTAGTGAGAGAGAGTGCCGAGGATAAGCCAGCTCTAGTGAGAGAGAGTGCCGAGGATAAGCCAGCTCTAATGAGAGACAGAGTGCCGAGGATAAGCCAGCTCTAGTGAAAGAGAGTGCCGAGGATAAGCCAGCTCTAGTGAGAGAGTGCCGAGCATAAGCCAGCTCTAGTGAGAGAGTGCCGAGGATAAGCCAGCTCTAGTGAGAGAGAGTGCCGAGGATAAGCCAGCTCTAGTGAGAGAGAGTGCCGAGGATAAGCCAGCTCTAGTGAGAGAGAGTGCCGAGGATAAGCCAGCTCTAGTGAGAGAGAGTGCCGAGGATAAGCCAGCTCTAGTGAGAGAGAGTGCCGAGGATAAGCCAGCTCTAGTGAGAGAGAGTGCCGAGGATAAGCCAGTTCTAGTGAGAGAGAGTGCCGAGGATAAGCCAGCTCTAGTGAGAGAGAGTGCCGAGGATAAGCCAGCTCTAGTGAGAGAGAGTGCCGAGGATAAGCCAGCTCTAGTGAGAGAGAGTGCCGAGGATAAGCCAGCTCTAGTGAGAGAGAGTGCCGAGGATAAGCCAGCTCTAGTGAGAGAGAGTGCCGAGGATAAGCCAGCTCTAATGAGAGAGAGTGCCGAGGATAAGCCAGCTCTAATGAGAGAGAGTGCCGAGGATAAGCCAGCTCTAGTGAGAGAGAGTGCCGAGGATAAGCCAGCTCTAATGAGAGAGAGTGCCGAGGATAAGCCAGCTCTAGTGAGAGAGAGTGCCGAGGATAAGCCAGCTCTAGTGAGAGAGAGTGCCGAGGATAAGCCAGCTCTAGTGAGAGAGAGTGCCGAGGATAAGCCAGCTCTAATGAGAGAGAGTGCCGAGGATAAGCCAGCTCTAGTGAGAGAGAGTGCCGAGGATAAGCCAGCTCTAGTGAGAGAGAGTGCCGAGGATAAGCCAGCTCTAGTGAGAGTGCCGAGGATAAGCCAGCTCTAGGATGCTCTAGAGAGAGTGCCGAGGATAAGCCAGCTCTAGTAGAGAGAGAGAGAGGATAAGCCAGCTCTAGTGAGATAGAGCCCAGCTCTAGTGAGAGAGAGTGCCGAGGATAAGCCAGCTCTAGTGAGAGAGAGTGCCGAGGATAAGCCAGCTCTAGTGAGAGAGAGTGCCGAGGATAAGCCAGCTCTAGTGAGAGAGAGTGCCGAGGATAAGCCAGCTCTAGTGAGAGAGTGCCGAGGATAAGCCAGCTCTAGTGAGAGAGAGTGCCGAGGATAAGCCAGCTCTAGTGAGAGAGAGTGCCGAGGATAAGCCAGCTCTAGTGAGAGAGAGTGCCGAGGATAAGCCAGCTCTAGTGAGAGAGAGTGCCGAGGATAAGCCAGCTCTAGTGAGAGAGAGTGCCGAGGATAAGCCAGCTCTAGTGAGAGAGAGTGCCGAGGATAAGCCAGCTCTAGTGAGAGAGAGTGCCGAGGATAAGCCAGCTCTAGTGAGAGAGAGTGCCGAGGATAAGCCAGCTCTAGTGAGAGAGAGTGCCGAGGATAAGCCAGCTCTAGTGAGAGAGAGTGCCGAGGATAAGCCAGCTCTAGTGAGAGAGAGTGCCGAGGATAAGCCAGCTCTAGTGAGAGAGAGTGCCGAGGATAAGCCAGCTCTAGTGAGAGAGAGTGCCGAGGATAAGCCAGTTCTAGTGAGAGAGAGTGCCGAGGATAAGCCAGCTCTAGTGAGAGAGAGTGCCGAGGATAAGCCAGTTCTAGTGAGAGAGAGTGCCGAGGATAAGCCAGTTCTAGTGAGAGAGAGTGCCGAGGATAAGCCAGCTCTAGTGAGAGAGAGTGCCGAGGATAAGCCAGCTCTAGTGAGAGAGAGTGCCGAGGATAAGCCAGCTCTAGTGAGAGAGAGTGCCGAGGATAAGCCAGTTCTAGTGAGAGAGAGTGCCGAGGATAAGCCAGCTCTAGTGAGAGAGAGTGCCGAGGATAAGCCAGCTCTAGTGAGAGAGAGTGCCGAGGATAAGCCAGCTCTAGTGAGAGAGAGTGCCGAGGATAAGCCAGCTCTAGTGAGAGAGAGTGCCGAGGATAAGCCAGCTCTAGTGAGAGAGAGTGCCGAGGATAAGCCAGCTCTAGTGAGAGAGAGTGCCGAGGATAAGCCAGCTCTAGTGAGAGAGAGTGCCGAGGATAAGCCAGCTCTAGTGAGAGAGAGTGCCGAGGATAAGCCAGCTCTAGTGAGAGAGAGTGCCGAGGATAAGCCAGCTCTAGTGAGAGAGAGTGCCGAGGATAAGCCAGCTCTAGTGAGAGAGAGAGTGCCGAGGATAAGCCAGCTCTAGTGAGAGAGAGTGCCGAGGATAAGCCAGCTCTAGTGAGAGAGAGTGCCGAGGATAAGCCAGTTCTAGTGAGAGAGAGTGCCGAGGATAAGCCAGCTCTAGTGAGAGAGAGTGCCGAGGATAAGCCAGTTCTAGTGAGAGAGAGTGCTGAGGATAAGCCAGCTCTAGTGAGAGAGAGTGCCGAGGATAAGCCAGCTCTAGTGAGAGAGAGTGCCGAGGATAAGCCAGCTCTAGTGAGAGAGAGTGCTGAGGATAAGCCAGTTCTAGTGAGAGAGAGTGCCGAGGATAAGCCAGCTCTAGTGAGAGAGTGTGCCGAGGATAAGCCAGCTCTAGTGAGAGAGAGTGCTGAGGATAAGCCAGCTCTAGTGAGAGAGAGTGCTGAGGATAAGCCAGCTCTAGTGAGAGAGTGTGCCGAGGATAAGCCAGCTCTAGTGAGAGAGAGTGCTGAGGATAAGCCAGCTCTAGTGAGAGAGAGTGCCGAGGATAAGCCAGCTCTAGTGAGAGAGAGTGCCGAGGATAAGCCAGCTCTAGTGAGAGAGAGTGCCGAGGATAAGCCAGCTCTAGTGAGAGAGAGTGCCGAGGATAAGCCAGCTCTAGTGAGAGAGAGTGCCGAGGATAAGCCAGCTCTAGTGAGAGAGAGTGCAGAGGATAAGCCAGCTCTAGTGAGAGAGAGTGCCGAGGATAAGCCAGCTCTAGTGAGAGAGAGTGCCGAGGATAAGCCAGCTCTAGTGAGAGAGAGTGCAGAGGATAAGCCAGCTCTAGTGAGAGAGAGTGCCGAGGATAAGCCAGCTCTAGTGAGAGAGAGTGCCGAGGATAAGCCAGCTCTAGTGAGAGAGAGTGCCGAGGATAAGCCAGCTCTAGTGAGAGAGAGTGCTGAGGATAAGCCAGCTCTAGTGAGAGAGAGTGCCGAGGATAAGCCAGCTCTAGTGAGAGAGAGTGCCGAGGATAAGCCAGCTCTAGTGAGAGAGAGTGCCGAGGATAAGCCAGCTCTAGTGAGAGAGAGTGCCGAGGATAAGCCAGCTCTAGTGAGAGAGAGTGCTGAGGATAAGCCAGATCTAGTGAGAGAGAGTGCCGAGGATAAGCCAGCTCTAGTGAGAGAGAGTGCCGAGGATAAGCCAGCTCTAGTGAGAGAGAGTGCTGAGGATAAGCCAGCTCTAGTGAGAGAGAGTGCTGAGGATAAGCCAGCTCTAGTGAGAGAGTGTGCCGAGGATAAGCCAGCTCTAGTGAGAGAGAGTGCTGAGGATAAGCCAGCTCTAGTGAGAGAGAGTGCTGAGGATAAGCCAGCTCTAGTGAGAGAGTGTGCCGAGGATAAGCCAGCTCTAGTGAGAGAGAGTGCTGAGGATAAGCCAGCTCTAGTGAGAGAGAGTGCTGAGGATAAGCCAGCTCTAGTGAGAGAGAGTGCTGAGGATAGTCAAACACCATAAACACAACTGACAAACACTCAAGAGTTGAATACAAGTACCCATGTCAACATCCCAGACAATGTTTAACAAGATATTCAACTGGTGAAGATGTCCCCGAGACTCACACAACCTTCCATAATTAACTGAGTGTCGAAACTCTTGTTTATGAGTTGGTCAGTGTTATTACTGGAGGCATTCATCACAACAGTGGGTCAGTGTTATTACTGTAGGCATTCATCACAACAGTGGGTCAGTGTTATTACTGGAGGCATTCATCACAACAGTGGGTCAGTGTTATTACTGGAGGCATTCATCACAACAGTGGGTCAGTGTTATTACTGGAGGCATTCATCACAACAGTGGGTCAGTGTTATTACTGGAGGCATTCATCACAACAGTGGGTCAGTGTTATTACTGGAGGCATTCATCACAACAGTGGGTCAGTGTTATTACTGGAGGCATTCATCACAACAGTGGGTCAGTGTTATTACTGGAGGCATTCATCACAACAGTAGGTCGGTGTTATTACTGGAGGCATTCATCACAACAGTGGGTCAGTGTTATTACTGGAGGCATTCATCACAACAGTGGGTCAGTGTTATTACTGGAGGCATTCATCACAACAGTGGGTCAGTGTTATTACTGGAGGCATTCATCACAACAGTGGGTCAGTGTTATTACTGGAGGCATTCATCACAACAGTGGGTCAGTGTTATTACTGGAGGCATTCATCACAAGTGGGTCAGTGTTATTACTGGAGGCATTCATCACAAGTGGGTCAGTGTTATTACTGAAGGCATTCATCACAACAGTAGGTCGGTGTGATTACTCGAGGCATTCATCACAACAGTAGGTCAGTGTTATTACTGGAGGCATTCATCACAACTTTGGGTCAGTGTTATTACTGGAGGCATTCATCACAACAGTGGGTCAGTGTTATTACTGGAGGCATTCATCACAACAGTAGGTCGGTGTTATTACTCGAGGCATTCATCACAACAGTGGGTCAGTGTTATTACTGGAGGCATTCATCACAACAGTAGGTCGGTGTTATTACAGGAGGCATTCATCACAACAGTAAAGCCATCGTTTCCATCCGTTGCCACTGACCAAATAATCCAATGAGTAACTGCTGGTTTCGCGTGTGTCAGACATCAGCCAGATGACGTCACTGGGAAGTTGATCCAACCCTCGAGGAAACAGAGTCTTTCGACAGGTGAACAAAGTTTTCGTGTTCATAGTTGCATCCTTCTACTGCAGTGCGTGCAATATACGTCGACTAGTAGATGGCTGCCTAACATAACATAACCTAACATAACATAACCTAACATAACATAACCTAACATAACATAACCTAAAATAAACAGTGAGAATTTATGTCATTTAGCATTAATGAAAGAAAGGAAAAATTGAGTGCATTCCTAAACCGATGGACGTAATGGACGGTCACAGGTGTAGCACTCAGGGACGGTCACAGGTGTAACACACAGCAACGGTCACTGGTGTGATATACAGGGACGGTCATAGGTGTAGCACACAGCTATAGTCACAGGTGTAACACACAACAACGGTCACAGGTGTGACACTCAGGGACGGTCACAAGTGTAAAACAGGGATGGTCAGTGGTTTGACACACAGGGGCATTCGTAGGTGAAACACAGGAATGGTTACAGGTGTAACACTCAGGGACGGTCACAGGCGTAACACACCTTAAAGACAGATTTGTAGCTTAACGATCTGATTAAGCATATTGTTTAAATTTTCCTCAGTACAATGACCTGTTATGAAGTGGATGAAATCTCACTCTGTGTAAGAATATATCAATTTTCTCTATTAAAAACCTCAACATTTGTTTCGTTGCTCAAATCAAATTACTCAGAGTTGTATCAGTCACTCGTCTCAGCAGCTGTACAAGTGTTACTTGTGAAACAGATCAAGCATAAAAATATACTTATCTCAACATATTTCAACGGTCTCAGATTGATCAACATGGATTAAAATACCAGTCAGTTCACTTGTCATATACACAGAGTAGAAGAAGTAGTACCAGTCAGTTCACTTGTCATATACACAGAGTAGAAGAAGTAGTACCAGTCAGTTCACTTGTCATATACACAGTAAAAGAAGTAGTACCAGTCAGTTCACTTGTCATATACACAGTAGAAGAAGTAGTACCAGTCAGTTCACTTGTCATATACACAGTAGAAGAAGTAGTACCAGTCAGTTCACTTGTCATATACACAGTAGAAGAAGTAGTACCAGTCAGTTCACTTGTCATATACACAGTAGAAGAAGTAGTACCAGTCAGTTCACTTGTCATATACACAGTAGAAGAAGTAGTACCAGTCAGTTCACTTGTCATATACACAGTAGAAGAAGTAGTACCAGTCAGTTCACTTGTCATATACACAGAGTAGAAGTAGTACCAGTCAGTTCACTTGTCATATACACAGAGTAGAAGATATAGTAAGTCAGTTCACTTGTCAAATACACAGAGTAGAAGAAGTAATACCAGTCAGTTCACTTGTCATATACACAGAGTAGAAGAAGTAGGACCAGTCAGTTCACTTGTCATACACACAGAGTAGAAGAAGTAGTACCAGTCAGTTCACTTGTCATATACACAGAGTAGAAGAAGTAGTACCAGTCAGTTCACTTGTCATATACACAGTAGAAGAAGTAGTACCAGTCAGTTCACTTGTCATATACACAGAGTAGAAGAAGTAGTACCAGTCAGTTCACTTGTCATATACACAGAGTAGAAGAAGTAGTACCGGTCAGTTCACTTGTCATATACACAGTAGAAGAAGTAGTACCAGTCAGTTCACTTGTCATATACACAGTAGAAGAAGTAGTACCAGTCAGTTCACTTGTCATATACACAGAGTAGAAGAAGTAGTACCAGTCAGTTCACTTGTCATATACACAGATTAGAAGATATAGTAAGTCAGTTCACTTGTCAAATACACAGAGTAGAAGAAGAAGTACCAGTCAGTTCACTTGTCATATACACATTAGAAGAAGTAGTACCAGTCAGTTCACTTGTCATATACACACAGTAGAAGAAGTAGTACCAGTCAGTTCACTTGTCAAATACACAGAGTAGAAGAAGAAGTACCAGTCAGTTCACTTGTCATATACACAGTAGAAGAAGTAGTACCAGTCAGTTCACTTGTCATATACACAGAGTAGAAGAAGTAGTACCAGTCAGTTCACTTGTCAAATACACAGAGTAGAAGAAGTAGTACCAGTCAGTTCACTTGTCATATACACAGTAGAAGAAGTAGTACCAGTCAGTTCACTTGTCATATACACAGAGTAGAAGAAGTAGTACCAGTCAGTTCACTTGTCATATACACAGTAGAAGAAGTAGTACCAGTCAGTTCACTTGTCATATACACAGTAGAAGAAGTAGTACCAGTCAGTTCACGTGTCATATACACAGAGTAGAAGAAGTAGTACCAGTCAGTTCACTTGTCATATACACAGAGTAGAAGAAGTAGTACCAGTCAGTTCACTTGTCATATACACAGAGTAGAAGAAGTAGTACCAGTCAGTTCACTTGTCAAATACACAGAGTAGAAGAAGTAGTACCAGTCAGTTCACTTGTCATATACACAGTAGAAGAAGTAGTACCAGTCAGTTCACTTGTCATATACACAGTAGAAGAAGTAGTACCAGTCAGTTCACTTGTCATATACACAGTAGAAGAAGTAGTACCAGTCAGTTCACTTGTCATATACACAGTAGAAGAAGTAGTACCAGTCAGTTCACTTGTCATATACACAGTAGAAGAAGTAGTACCAGTCAGTTCACTTGTCATATACACAGAGTAGAGGAAGTAGTACCAGTCAGTTCACTTGTCAAATACACAGAGTAGAAGAAGTAGTAAGTCAGTTCACTTGTCATATACACAGAGTAAAAGAAGTAGTAAGTCAGTTCACTTGTCATATACACAGAGTAGAAGAAGTAGTACCAGCCAGTTCACTTGTCAAATACACAGAGTAGAAGAAGAAGTACCAGTCAGTTCACTTGTCATATACACTGAGTAGAAGAAGTAGTACCAGTCAGTTCACTTGTCATATACACACAGTAGAAGAAGTAGTACCAGTCAGTTCACTTGTCATATACACAGTAGAAGAAGTAGTACCAGCCAGTTCACTTGTCATATACACAGAGTAGAAGAAGTAGTACCAGCCAGTTCACTTATCATATACACAGAGTAGAAGAAGTAGTACCAGTCAGTTCACTTATCATATACACAGAGTAGAAGAAGTAGTAAGTCAGTTCACTTGTCATATACACAGAGTAGAAGAAGTAGTACCAGTCAGTTCACTTGTCATATACACAGAGTAGAAGAAGTAGTACCAGTCAGTTCACTTGTCATATACACAGAGTAGAAGAAGTAGTACCAGTCAGTTCACTTGTCATATACACAGAGTAGAAGAAGAAGTACCAGTCAGTTCACTTGTCATATACACAGAGTAGAAGAAGTAGTACCAGTCAGTTCACTTGTCATATACACAGTAGAAGAAGTAGTACCAGTCAGTTCACTTGTCATATACACAGTAGAAGAAGTAGTACCAGTCAGTTCACTTGTCATATACACAGTAGAAGAAGTAGTACCAGTCAGTTCACTTGTCATATACACAGAGTAGAAGAAGTAGTACCAGTCAGTTCACTTGTCATATACACAGTAGAAGAAGTAGTACCAGTCAGTTCACTTGTCATATACACAGATTAGAAGATATAGTAAGTCAGTTCACTTGTCAAATACACAGAGTAGAAGAAGAAGTACCAGTCAGTTCTCTTGTCATATACACAGTAGAAGAAGTAGTACCAGTCAGTTCACTTGTCATATACACACAGTAGAAGAAGTAGTACCAGTCAGTTCACTTGTCATATACACAGAGTAGAAGAAGTAGTACCAGTCAGTTCACTTGTCATATACACAGAGTAGAAGAAGTAGTACCAGTCAGCTCACTTGTCATATACACAGAGTAGAAGAAGTAGTACCAGTCAGTTCACTTGTCAAATACACAGATTAGAAGAAGTAGTACCAGTCAGTTCACTTGTCAGATACACAGTAGAAGAAGTAGTACCAGTCAGTTCACTTGTCATATACACAGTAGAAGAAGTAGTACCAGTCAGTTCACTTGTCATATACACAGTAGAAGAAGTAGTACCAGTCAGTTCACTTGTCATATACACAGTAGAAGAAGTAGTACCAGCCAGTTCACTTGTCATATACACAGTAGAAGAAGTAGTACCAGTCAGTTCACTTGTCATATACACAGAGTAGAGGAAGTAGTACCAGTCAGCTCACTTGTCAAATACACAGAGTAGAAGAAGTAGTAAGTCAGTTCACTTGTCATATACACAGAGTAAAAGAAGTAGTAAGTCAGTTCACTTGTCATATACACAGAGAAGAAGAAGTAGTACCAGCCAGTTCACTTGTCAAATACACAGAGTAGAAGAAGAAGTACCAGTCAGTTCACTTGTCATATACACAGAGTAGAAGAAGTAGTACCAGTCAGTTCACTTGTCATATACACACAGTAGAAGAAGTAGTACCAGTCAGTTCACTTGTCATATACACAGTAGAAGAAGTAGTACCAGTCAGTTCACTTGTCATATACACAGAGTAGAAGAAGTAATACCAGTCAGTTCACTTGTCATATACACAGAGTAGAAGAAGTAGTACCAGTCAGTTCACTTGTCATATACACAGAGTAGAAGAAGTAGTACCCGTCAGTTCACTTGTCATATACACAGAGTAGAAGAAGTAGTACCAGTCAGTTCACTTTTCATATACACAGAGTAGAAGAAGTAGTACCAGTCAGTTCACTTGTCACATACACAGAGTAGAAGAAGTAGTACCTGTCAGTTCACTTGTCAAATACAGAGAGTAGAAGAAGAAGTACCAGTCAGTTCACTTGTCATATACACAGAGTAGAAGAAGTAGTACCAGTCAGTTCACTTGTCATATACACAGTAGAAGAAGTAGTACCAGTCAGTTCACTTGTCATATACACAGTAGAAGAAGTAGTACCAGTCAGTTCACTTGTCATATACACAGTAGAAGAAGTAGTACCAGTCAGTTCACTTGTCATATACACAGAGTAGAAGAAGTAGTACCAGTCAGTTCACTTGTCAAATACACAGAGTAGAAGAAGTAGTACCAGTCAGTTCACTTGTCATATACACAGTAGAAGAAGTAGTACCAGTCAGTTCACTTGTCATACACACAGAGTAGAAGAAGTAGTAAGTCAGTTCACTTATCATATACACAGAGTAGAAGAAGTAGTAAGTCAGTTCACTTGTCATATACACAGAGTAGAAGAAGTAGTACCAGCCAGTTCACTTGTCATATACACAGTAGAAGAAGTAGTACCAGTCAGTTCACTTATCATATACACAGAGTAGAAGAAGTAGTACCAGTCAGTTCACTTGTCATATACACAGTAGAAGAAGTAGTACCAGTCAGTTCACTTGTCATATACACAGTAGAAGAAGTAGTACCAGTCAGTTCACTTGTCATATACACAGTAGAAGAAGTAGTACCAGTCAGTTCACTTGTCATATACACAGTAGAAGAAGTAGTACCAGCCAGTTCACTTGTCATATACACAGAGTAGAAGAAGTAGTACCAGTCAGTTCACTTGTCATATACACAGTAGAAGAAGTAATACCAGCCAGTTCACTTGTCATATACACAGAGTAGAAGAAGTAGTACCAGTCAGTTCACTTGTCATATACACAGTAGAAGAAGTAGTACCAGCCAGTTCACTTGTCATATACACAGAGTAGAAGAAGTAGTACCAGTCAGTTCACTTGTCATATACACAGTAGAAGAAGTAGTACCAGCCAGTTCACTTGTTATATACACAGAGTAGAAGAAGTAGTACCAGCCAGTTCACTTGTCATATACACAGAGTAGAAGTGGTATCAAAACAATGAAGAGACAGTGCTCTACCGGCCAGTTTATTAAAGTGGTATCACAACACTAAAGACACAGCGGACCACCGGATAGCATTAACTTTATTGAAGCTAAAACTCAAGTATACTTCTCTTACCAAAAAAAAAAAAAAATAATTCACTGTTTCTATTTTTTATTCGAAATTAAGGGATAACTAGTGAATTGATGAATTCAAGTAAAGGTTTTAAATGATACATGATAACACTGGAATGTTACAGCCGAGTTGAAGAATATAAGAGAATGATAAAAATAAAAGTATGAGTACAGTGCACTCAGACCTCTTGTGTCGCATCACAAGTACAGTGAGGGGACGACAACCAGTAACTACTTCACTGTCTCCCCGCTACAGGTACAGTGAGGGGACGACAACCAGTAACTACTTCACTGTCTCCCCGCTACAGGTACAGTGAGGGGACGACAACCAGTAACTACTTCACTGTCTCCCCGCTACAGATACAGTGAGGGGACGACAACCAGTAACTACTTCACTGTCTCCCCGCTACAGGTACAGTGAGGGGACGACAACCAGTAACTACTTCAATGTCTTCCCGCTACAGGTACAGTAAGGGGACGACAACCAGCAACTACTTTATTGTCTTTCCGCTACAGGTACAGTGAGTGGGCGAGAACCAGTAAAAACTTCACTGTCTCTCCGCTACAGGTACAGTGGGTGGACGACAGCCAACGGGAAACCATTACAACGGGCTCCATGTTGGTGACAGAATCAATGCCAGACGGGAAGAGAGTCACTGTTCGATCCCGTCTCTCTTTCACACCACGACGGTCACACCACAACTCTTCCGTCACCTGTCTTACCTCCAACCAGGCCCTCACCTCCCCACTAAACAGGTAGGAAAGTCCCTCAATAAGTAGGTCTACCCTATCTACCTAATACTCAAAAGTGGATAACCGTTATCAGTAGTTAAAATTCCTCTCCCTCCCCCCTGGTCCCCGCTGACCAGGTGTGTCACCAACCTCACACCCAGTCTTGTAGGTCATCTACTCCCTCATTTATAACACCTATATACCTTTGCTTATAACGAGCACAGGTATAGACTAGTGACCTGGACACCTTGCAGTAGCATGATAACCAATCAGCGACGAGCAAGTAGGCAGCAGATAGACTAAATGATTGAATATCCTTCACCAAAATATGCTGGTATTTACAGTGTATTTAGCCTATGTACAGTATTTATAACTAAGGACAATGACTCGAATGCAAGCACAAGACACGGTGAGAACCGTAGCGACCAGCAAGGAATGTAAGTTAGCCAAAGCTGCTTCGCGATCGTCCCACGTCACTTCACAGTTTTAGCCGGCTTCTTTGTAATCGATTGGTTGGATGAACCAAGATACTGGTATAACAAAGCAGCCCCTGAGTGTTAAACCCTTAGCACCTATTTGCTGGTCGAGAGGCATGCCTCTCTGTGTGTGTGACATACGCCGAATACAATTTAACATACTCTTTAGCATGCCACGCAAGTCAAGTTTATAGAACCAAGATCGTTTTATCAAAGAAGTGTAGTGAAACTTCTCTGCTGAGTGTAATACACTGTACATGTATACCACAACGGAATGTATACTACATTAGTGTGTGTATACCACTCTGGTGCGTGTGTGGATCACACAGGTGTATGTGTCATACTGAATCGTGTGTACGTTACAGTAGTCGGTACACATTTTCACACTGGCGTCTGGTTTCATCACAATGATGCAGAGTGAAACACTCCCTACATCCAATTGGAAAATTTATCTGCTATAGTAGTAATCTCTGCTTCTCCGGGATAGCTATGGAAGAAGATAGCTTATTAGGTTTAGCTGTGGGCACATCTACGTCGTCAAATCCAAAACTGGATATTTTCGGAACATCCGAAAATTTGTCAAGATAGGACTGCAAAATGATGTGAGATGAGCCACTTGTGCTCCCGTGAGTCCAGACGTAAGAGGGCGGGAGTTATGGAGCAGCTGAGTTCTTGTATGGTGTCAGACTCCTCATCGATGTCTGTAGGCACAGAAAATATGATCTTTATTTGAGCGTAAGGTGATTAAAAAAAACTATCCTGATTAACTTGGTAGATTATACCATTTCAGGCATGTCAAAAGTTGCTACAACATAATTGAGAGTTCAGTTTTTCCTCTATCACATACACAGGGCCAGTAAGCCTGGCCTTCAAGGTGTGATCATGTAGGTACTGGTTCTGGGACCACTAACTTTTTCACTAATGGTAAATGACCTGTGTTTAGATGCTTTGTCACACGTCTGATCCATATCGTCCTTGAATTTCTTAAGGTTATCCTTAGCTATTTGTCATAGTAGATTTGCCTTGGGAACAGAGGGAGCCTTGTTTGTAGTCAGTGGTGGGCACAGTTCCGCTAATCCGCTAACAGCTAATTAGCAGGATTAACTTTTTGTTTAGCGGATTAGCGTTTCCGCTAACTTTAGAAACCATTAGCGGACCAATTAGCTTCCGCTAAATAAAGTTCTGCTAACTTTCAGCCGCTAAAAAAAGAATCATACATTGCTGGTAGTCGGAAAGCAATGCCTTTTCAACGGCGCACGTGTTAGTTCCTGTCTGTTGTGTGTGTTTCTCCAACATTCAGTCAGGCACAATATTGGCTGACTACGTGTAAACGTGATTGTCAACACAGCAGCATCTGAGCAGCATTGTTATAGTCCTCCATACCCCTCCCCCTCAATCAGACACTATCATCTTAGGAGATGTATGTCCTATTTTGAAAGTTCTCATTATGCAAGCTGTCATTATTCTGCCGTTTGCTGTATTTGCTTTAATATGATCTCTGATATTATATTTCCAAATTTTATATTTCTCTCTTATATTCTAGAAAGTTCATTCAGGTATACACAAATACACTTACATAGATTATCATACATAGCAGCATATGTATAGAGAACCTGGGATAACACAAAACAGTTAGCCAAAGTGACTTATTTCCATTGGGGTTCTTTAAATACCTTATTATACTGTATTATATTTTACTATTATACACGTGTTAGATAAAAAAAATTAAAAGTCATTATCCTCCCTTTTTGTCCCTACATTCATTAGGTACCTTCTGGATCTCTTCTTGAACTGGTTCATGCTATGACTGGCTTTGACATGTGCAGGCAATCCGTTGCATGTATTTATTGCTGTACAATAAAAGGTGTTTGAAGCCTGGCCACTGACTGTGGGTAATACAAAGTTGTGCTCTCTCCCCCTAGTACTATGATTGCTTTGGTTCCCAACCTTGACAAAACTGGCAGCAAGATATTCTGGACACTGTTTGTGAGCAATTTTATAAGCTTGATTTAACTTCAGTTGCTTTACTCTGTCTTCAGCATTCAGCATTCAGCATATACAATTGTTGTAATTCATCCTGGCCTACATGTTCTCTTGGACTCAGGCCTACATACTCTCTTTGACCCAAGTCCACGATAAATCTAACTATTTTGTTATGGATGATTTGTAGTCTAGCTTTCAGATTTTTAGTCAAGGCAGAGTACCATGAAGAGCAAGTGTAGTCCATATGACATTGTATAAGGGCTAGACATAGGGTCCTGCGAGCCTCAGTAGGTAGATACTGTGCCTCAGCAGGTAGACACTGTGCCTCAATAAGTAGATACTGTACCTCAGTAGGTAGATACTGTGCCTCAGCAGGTAGATACTATGCCTCAGTAGGTAGACACTATGTCTCAGCAGTAGACATTGTGTCTCAGTAGATAGACATTGTGTCTTAGGTACACACTTTGTCTCAGTAGGTGCACACTGTGTCTCAGTAAGCAGACACTGTCTCAGGTGGTAGACTCTGCACTTGTCTCTACAGGAACTTTAGTTTGGAATTCGTTTTCTTTACTACGCTGTTCCCTATCAATTCTCCTGACATGCATGGGTCAAAGGGGATTCCCAGATATTTTACTGAGGAAACTGAAGTGATGAGTTTCTCATTACACAGGATATTAAAATTATTTGCATTTTTCAGTTTACTTTTCGTGCCAAAGAGAATGGCTTGCGATATCCCGAGGTGCAACGATAGATTGTTGTCGACTAACCATTTGCTGCAGGACTCCAGTTCCAGTGTTACCACATTAGCTATACCCTGTGGGACTTTACCTGACACTAACAGAGCACTGTCATCTGCATGCAGTAGGAGTTTGCACTTGACGCTGATGATCATGTCGTTTAAAAGTAAAAGGCCAAAAAATTAAGCCTAATCTGAATCCATTTGAAAATGTTAGCGGTTAGCGTTTAGCGTTAGCTTCCGCTAATTTTTTCGGCCGTTTAGCAGTTTAGCGTTAGCGGATCTTATTTTTTACTTAGCGGATTAGCGGTTAGCGAAGCTAACTTTTCGCTCTTCTGTGCCCACCACTGTTTATCGTGCTCTCCCAGCCAACCTTCTTTGAGCACTTGCAAAGGTCCTCTTACATCATAGCCAAATATCAACTGGAAAAGACTGCACCCCGTAGATTCCTAGAGAAGTTCTCTCAGCACAGAGCAGCAAACGCAAGGACTCATCCCAGTATGTTGGATAATGAAGGCAAAATGTTCGCATCATGGTTTTCACAGATTACCGCTTCTGGTGACTGAGGATCATAAAGTGCTGAAAAGGACCACTTAAAGTCCAAGAGCCTCAAAACCCCACGAAATGTTTTTTTACGGTAAAATTGGTACCTTCGTCATGTTGATTCTTATTTGGGATATACATTCAATGAACTCTTTTAAAATTGTTTTGGTATTAATTCTACGCATAGCCACTGCCTCGGTATATGTGGCGATTTTTCCGAAGATGGTAAATATATTTGTTAACTGATTTAGCCTTAGATAAAGACCTTGACATTCTATGTAAAAAGTCCCGGGTTATGCGGAGCATTTTAGACAACTTAAGTTAATATTGTGAAGCAGGATGCGACCCACATCAAGCGGGTAGTACCCATGTTCCTACTTACTACTAAGTGAAAAGGGCGTTTTTAAAGCTGAAATTGGACATGTTTTCACCCAGGCTAAAAGTGACTTTTGTTTTTTCTAACAGCGCAGTGTAAATAAGTGCTGCTTATTACTCGACTGACCATTGCACAACTTGAGCCTATTCTCGAATGAATGAAAATCTGCTCTGATTCTGACTATGAAAAATATGGAACCAAAAACATCGACCTTTGCATAGTTCAATATTTATCACAGGTGAGACGATACGGTCTCCTCTTTTTCTCTCTATCATATTCTCCTCATGAAATACACTGTTCCCTTGTCTTCTCAAGTGTACGTTTCGCCCGTTCGAATGTCAAAGCAGCAGACTGATCCTTAGATATATCTGGTGCATCATCATTTGTTCCAGCGACTGGTGGATTATGAGGTCAACGTTTAACAATATCATCAGTTCCATTACGAGTAAGGAAAGGGAAACTGACACAAGTTTTCTGAGCAGCAGACACACCAGACGCAGAAGATATACTGGATGATTAAGGCTTTAACTTGTTATGAATTAGCTGACGAAGCTGTGAAGAAGTTTGAGTACGACTATATTCAATGCCAATAGAACGAGCAATACGCTAGCAACTTTGTAGAGAGACTGGACAAAGACTGCATAGTATGTGCCGTCACCTAATGACTAACACACACAGGAGGCATTACCCATCTAGCACTGTAAACAGGCACCACCTGGCAGTGATACGCTCAGTGCACGGAAGTAGCAGCACAATATAGCAACAACGCTACCAAGACTGCACAATGCAATGTAAACTAGACACCACAATACAAAGAAATAGGACAGTACAATGCAATATAAAAGTACAGAACAGTGGAACATAGGGGGAACGTAGCAGGAGAGCACAATGGAACGTAGTAAGAGAGCACAATGGAACGTAGTAGGAGAGCACAATGCAACGAAGCAGGACTGCACAATTAAATGTAGTAGGACAGCACAGTAGAACTGCACAATGTAACGTAGCAGGATAGCACAATGCAGTGTAGCAGGACAGCATAATTCAAGGTAGCAGGACAGCATACTGCAAAGTAGCAAGGCAGCACAATGCAAACAAGACCACAGGTACTCCAGGACTGGCATTTCTTACTACACATAGGTACACTGTTGCGCCTGGCCAGAAATCACGTCTCCCGACAAAGAATAATCCTCAGATTGACGCCAAACATGAAAGATTACGTTTAGTTCTCATATTTTCCTTTCACCAAAATATTTACAGTATGAACGAGAGTGGAATAAATCATGACTCACTAAATCGTAATGACACGATTTAGTGAATTTTAAGGCATATAAGTTGGTCAAAAGTTCAAGCATCCAGCAAACATTAATATTAATCCTAGAGACACCGGAAGAAACTATAATCATATGTCTGTATGTTATGAAATGCTCTGGAACCAAGTGAACACCAGACCAGATCTTCATGGAAAGGTTTGTCATTGTCACTCAACGCCTCAAGTGTTATAAGTTTGGTCATAACACAAATAAATGTAGCAGCCAAAAAACGATTTGCAGTATATGCTCTGGTAGGCATGTTTTCAGGGACTGTTCTAAAAGAAGCAACCCCAAGTGTGTCCTTTGTAAAGTGAAACATCATGCTGTCTCCCCTAGCTGCTGCCTTGTTAGGAAATCTACAATCCAGCAAATTCTGGATGCTAAGAAACTGGCAAACACCAAGAAAACCACTCCCAAGTACCTCCAAAAATGTTTCAAGACTTGTTCCCTAATCTGCCTGGATGTGGTGGGACTCCTACTGACACCTCTACCAAATATAATGTTTAGATTCCTGCCCCTCCTGCAGCCCCCACCCTAATCCTAACCCTAACATACACCATGCACAAGGGCCATCATCAATCCCTGTCTCCCTGGTCCTCAGAGGTAGATGCTATGAGAGGTACACTGATGTTCATGTTGGCCAATGAGACAGCAGGTAAGCAAAGTTAAGCTCTGCTCCTCTATTTTAAATTATTTGTTAGTAGCTAATGGAGCTAGGCCCTTAATCATACCAAATAATGTGAACTGAATAATGAACCAGTCCCCTCAAGACAGCATGTGTCCTCCTCCACAACCACATAATGGAAGACCCAGTTGAAACAACACCACAGACCAATGAGTTAATACCTGCCACTGAACTTGCACCAGACATTGATGCACAATCTGCCGCTGTAGAAGCTGATCCAAATGAACAAGTAGTTTCCAATGATACCCCAAGTGGACTTACACATTTCCACATGGAGCTCCCACTGTCTCCTATAGTAAGTGCCGACTGAGACTGTGAATGACATGCCACAGTTGTCAGATGATGAGTCTGACTCATCATTTAATATTGCCATCAGCAATGAGGAAGATGAAATAGCCGGTACACAGAAAACCACTCAGAACTACAATCCTCCCCTTGATGAGTCAAGTAGGGAGAACCTGCACTACCTTGCAGCTATTATCTCAGACACCAACTCTCTGTACGCAGCAAAAAAGCAAACCACGAAATAATGGACATTACAATTTTGCAAATTAAAATTAAAAATTTTTTAACAACCGCTATCTCCTTGAAGTCGAACTACACAATCACAGTCCTGACATCATCCTTCTGAATGAGTCAGCTGCTAGAGCAGACCAACATATAAACATACGTAATTACATCACTGTCGAGCAATCAAGAGGAACTTATAGTTGAGTGGTTGTTCTACTGAAACTGGGATATGCATTTCGTAACATCCACATTGACCAAGACAGCATTATAGCATTAGAACTGATGACCTCATGTGGTCAGTTAATAGTTGGAACTGGGTATTTTCCTCTTATATATAGAATCCATTCCCCTACATCAGATACTGAGTAGAAATGTTCTAACAATCCTGACAGATTTTATTGCCCATCATCCCACTCTTAAACTGCGGCGCCGACCATCCGCTGAGTGACCTGGAGGGAAAAGAACTATTTAATATAATGACAGCAAGTAAGCTATCATTCCAAGGCACATTCTATAAGTCTTAACCAACAGAGATTGTGACCTATACCACTGTAGAGTCTCCCCTGGTGGAAACGTAGGATCAAATCACATCCTTGTTATAATAACACTACAAGCATCACCATTTAGAATACCCAATCCTCAGAACCCCAACCTAAAAGCTCTACATATACAATAACCTTACTGTTTCGCTTGAGAACCAACCCTCTCCTATAATTGATAAGGCAGTCAGCTTCTTCCACGAAAGAATCATAGAGGCCTCTTATGGCAGTTGCCAATTACATACATCAAAAATCTATCAGCAATATAAACCAACCAGGGAAATTAGGGACTGCTTGAAAAATTATCAAGAAAAGTGTAGAAGGCATCATCAAAAGAGTCACAAGGGCTGTACTGCGAAGGTTGAGAAGAGAATTAATTATCCTGATTACACAACACAAAAGTGAATTATGTAAATATCTTGTTCTTCAAGCTGATCAGTACAAACGTCAACCTGAAAAGTTCTGGAGTAAGATCCGCCAGGTTCTAGGGGCAAAGCACAAGGTCATCCATTATCTAATACATTCCTTCACTGACGACGATAATGAGGAAATTGATATCAAAGCTGATAACTCACAAGACCAAGACAATCTGATGGGTGATGTGTGGGAGAAAATTCTCTCACACAATGACAGTAGAAGATTTAATAATAATCATTACCAGTGGGTCAACGAATGGAGAGACGACAACTGAGTTGACCTCCAGTCAATACCGTTACCTGATACATCTACTCTTGAAGATGAACACTTCATTACAAGGTCAATCACACTCAGAGAGATGAGTCAAGTCATAGGCAGAATGAGTAATACAGTCCAAGCTCTTACCCAGAAATTGCATTATGTCTCTGGTAATGCCATCTTGGCCTCGGGACACTTTCCAGTGGCTCTTAAGACAGCAAGGATGATTTTCAGTGCAAAACCCAACAAAGACAAACATAAACCAGAGAACTATAGATCTATCTCATTACTTGAAGTCACTGTTAAAGTTCTTGAGAAAATCCTTTCCAACAGATTAACTACTACATGAAGTACAATCACCTCTTCAGTGAAAAAAAAGTTTGGATTCAGGACTCACAGAGGAACCCAGCAAGCTATCAATATCATCTTCGGTGCTGTGGACAGCCTGGGGAAACAGGGGTAACCTTTACCTAATTGCAACCAGGGATGTACACAAAATTTTTGACAGCTTGTGGCACGACGGACTCATATTTCAACTTGTCGACCTTTCTGACCACTACTGGACTTTTCTCAGATTCATATACAACTTCTTATCAGAAAGAAGAATCGTCCCTTCCATTAACGGCAACTCGACAGAGACTTTTACACCGACAGTTAGAGTGCCACAAGGCTCGTGCCTTAGCTTGATGCTATTCAACATATATCTAAACGATCTCCCTCAACCCGAGTTCAACGATACTATGATCACCCAATCTGCATGTGAGGGTAATAGAAAAAATGAATAAGGAACTACGAAGAATAGCAAACTGGGAGAAGAAATGGAGAATCACGACCAACCCAGACGAAGTCCTCATCAGCACCATAGGATGTTTTGCAGCAACAATAGAAGACAAGGGAGATATCTCCATCAGATGTACACCTATTGTCATCAGAAACCCCAACAAGATCCTGGGATGCGATAGAGACATATTACTCCACTCCACATCTCACATTTCTAAAAAGATGAACTTAGCCAAAGACTGCCTCAGCAAACTATACAGGTTTAATCAAGCCCCTTCCCACATCAAAAAACACCTGTATAAGATGATGATAAGACCTATGGTATTAGCTAAAACCAACATGCTCCAGCTACAAAGAGTCCAGAATAGAACACTCCGCTTTATCAACTATACGACTTTGCAAGACCTCTATATACTAGACAGAGAAAACCCTCTCCAACTAGCAAATACCACCTGCTACATAATCAACACACCTCCCCATAGAACTCAAAGAATAACCCTCAAACAGAGAGTGCGACGATTCATCCACAAGGATAATTTCTAGAGACCAATGGTCCTGAGTGACCTTCCACAAGATATAGATGAATGTGTAAAGTAAAAGGACACAAGTGTAACTAATGTGACATTTTATTGTGGCAACGTTTCGCTCTCCAGGAGCTTTGTCAAGCCGCTTGACAAAGCTCCTGGAGAGAGAAACGTTGCCACAATAAGATGTCACATTATTTGCACTTGTGTCCTCTTACTTTACATATTGCCGGTAATTCTACCAACTTTATTACATAGATGAATGTGTAACACCGGAACCCTTTTATGTCCAATGAGGTTAAAATACTCCCAAATTTATGGAGACTTCCCTTATAAGTTATTAACTATTACATCTAGCTAAGTAACATCTGCAGTCCTGCTACGGCAGGACACCATCTCCCAAGCAGCTGAGCATTACTATCGTCATTTCCAGCCTTGCAATTGCAAAAGAAAAGCAACTGCAAATGTATACTCTCTGCCAACTCAGCGTCATGCAGTTATACATTGTTATAACTGTGTGAAACTGATGGGTAAGTGTTAACCCCATTCAATGAAATTTATTCCATTGACAACACACACACACACATATGTATTAAAATGCACCAAAGTGGTTAGACCATTTATCTTTATTACCCCACCTTCCTTCCCCCACCCCCGCTTTCCCCATATTTCCATCCTTATCCATCCGTCTTCCTTCCCCATTTTACCAAAGCTCTGGTCATACAAGTCAAGTCTTCAACTTTTTAACCAATCAAACAGAAAGAGTAGTGGTAAACAAATTTAAACTGGAAGCTGCCACACTGAAAAACTCTGTTCCGCAAGGCACATCTTGTTCCTAATCCTCATATCAGACACAGACAAAGATGTAAACATTGCAGACGATACTAGGTTCAGCATGGGACTGTCATCCATTAAATACACGTCTAACCTCCATTGTCCAATGGGCAATGGAAAACAATGTGATGTTCCTTGAAGACAATTTACAACTTCTCCGTTATGGAAAAATGGATGAGATAATAATTAGAACTGAGTATACCACAAGCTCTAATCATGCAATAGAACGGAAATGTGATGTGAAGGACCTAGGAGTGGTAATGTCTGAGGATCTCACCTTCAAGGATCACAGCAGTACATCTATCACATCTACGAAGAAAAATGATAGGATGGATAATGAAAATGTTCAAAACAAGAGATGCCAAGCCAATGATGACTTTTTTAAATCTCTTGTTCTCTCTAGGCTGGAATACAATAATAATAATAATATAATAATATCTTTATTTACTACAAGTACATGTACAAGGTATACAGGCTTAGCTGACATCAATGACATACTATTATATAGAAAGCCCCTTGTTATGCAAAGCATTTCGGGCAAATTAGGTCAGTTTTGTCCTAGAAAGCGACCCACACTAGCCAACTAATACTCAGGTACCCATTTTACTGATGGGTGAACATGGACAACCGGTGTAAGAAAACAGGTTAGATGTTTTCACCCCTTCGCCGGGAATCGAACCCGGACCCTCACCGTGTGAAGCGAGAGCTTTTGCCACCAGACCACGGGGCACCGTGCTATACATAAACATCTCCATTCAAGGAAGGTACAGATAAGCTTTAATGCACATATAAGTTCCGTCAAACACCTTAACTACTGGGAACGCTTGGAAGCACTTGACTTGTACTCACTGGAGAGCAGGCGAGAGAGATACATCACAATCTGCACTCGGAAAATCTTAGGAATGGTCCCTAACCTGCACACAGAAATCACTCACTAAAAAAGCAAAAGAGTAGGCAGGCGGTGCAATATAACCCCAATGAGAAAAGACAATAAGTGTCCGGGGCCCAAGTTTGTTAAACAGCCTCCCACCAGCCATAATCGGAATTACCAATAGATCCCTGGCTGCCTTCAAGAGGGAACAGGACAGATACTTAAAGTCGGTGCTGGACTACGTGTGGCCAGCAGTAACAGTCTGATCCACCTGGAGACCTGGTCATGGACCGGGCATTGATCCTGGGAATACCCTTCAGGTAGGCTCAAGGCAAGTCCTACATCTTTTTCGATTTGGGAGTTTTTAAGATCAGCAATATTTAGTTTATGAGAGGCGCGGATCTCTATCCCTGGACAGCCATTAATTTTCAACGCCCCTTCTCGGCAAAATACCACATACAACAGGGTGCTCTCTTTTCTTATTAATAATAGTCTATTGCTGTCCTATACTTTCTAACTAAATCCTCACTTCTATGCCTGCCTACATCATTGCCTCCAGCACTGAGGCAGATAATAGAACTGATTTCATTACCCTTTATGATGTTGTCAAGCCGGTAATAATATCCTCCATCCTAGCCCCAGGAAGCAAATTCTCTGCCTCCATCTCCTATACCTCAAGCAGAAGGCCCCATCCATGTACCCAGCCTGACTATCCACAACAAGCACAATGTTTTTACCTTCCTTGGTGTACTTCATCGTGACGTCCTCAGTAGTCGACTCACATTCGTCGGAGGCAGCAAGGAGAAAGGGTTCGAAGTTCTCACAGCAGTCTCCTGGCTATTCTTCGTTTCTCCCTCTTCACATGTCGTCTTGATCTTCAGCTTTGTTCGATGCTGTCGACCACTGTCCAGGTTCCTTTCTTGATATAAGGATTCACAACAGGAGAACTATTACGAATCCTCATGTTTTCCTCAGTCAATTGCCATATTTCGAGCTTTTCCACCCTTAGCTCTTCCTTTAGCTGTTGGTAGAGTTGCTCAATAGAGCAAGTCAATAGAGCCCAATGCTGCAGGAATAGATTACAGCCAATGCGTCTCCTCCAGCACCACAAATGTTACCAGTGAAGAGCAATGTAGTCGATGAGAGCAGAAAATTGGACATTCCTTAATTCCCCTGAGCCAGCAAATGTCTATAACATTTGCTGGCTCATTAACTGGCTTCATTAACAATATGAACAATGCACTATTCATACCAGTAATTACAAAACCAACAAGACTAACAGAGACAAGTGAAATCATAATTGACCAAATATGAACAAATATACTAGCCCCCCCTAAAAGCGGGGATAATCACTGACAACACTACTGACCACTACCCAACTTTCCTCCTAACAAACATTTGTAAACAACCAATGGAATATAATAAGTTCTCTTTTCGACTCCATGATGAGGCATCAGTAACTTCACTGCAGAATTAAGCTCAGTTGACTGGCCTAAAGAATTTTTCTGTGCTGTTGGTATTAATGAATGGGTAGATATATTTCTAAGCAAAATACATAGACTATATAACAAACTATCATTGATCTTACACTGAACATAGACAAAAACCTTTTACATTATGTACATGAATAGAGCAAGTGCGGTCCAACTAAACATTATTCTTCACAACATTCTTTTTGCTAAACATAACAAGGGAAAATTCCTGGGTCTACACCTTAACAGTAAACTGAAATTCAGCGCCCATATCCAACACATAACAAAAAAAAAAATCTAAAACAGTTGGCATCGTCTTAAAGAAACGTTACTATGTACCACAAACAGCACCACTTACACTACACCATTCACTGATCTACCTCTACCTGTGTGAATGATCACACACTCCACAGCCAGACAACACTCTCCCCCTCCCACTTTTCATAGACCTAAACCAACTCACTATACAAAACATTCGCTCGTACTACTGTGCCACCTATATTTACAGAACAATTAATTCTAATATAAATCCCGACCCATGGGGCCCATGGACACAATACTAGGCACATAAATCTCTCCGACATTCCCTGTGTCAGGCTAAATCTTTTCAAAAACTCAATGTACACTAAAGGACCCAAAATCTACAATTCTCTGCCAGAAATCTCCAGAACAACTGGCTTAACTAGCATTTTTAAAATTAGAGTTAGAAAACACATTGTCTCCATAACATATCCCAGCCCATTATAAATAAATATGTAAAAACTATACATACATTTGCTCAATATCATGAACTTAGTTCAAACATTATAATCAATATATACTTACTCTAACTATCTGTAATCCTCTCATATGTTAACCATTCCATTGTGTCCACCTTAGGAAATAATCAAAGTTGTAATTCTTCTCTTCCAAGCTTAATAATCCGTACAGCTTGAACTAATATTAGTCAGCTTTCTTGTATTCATTGTAACTCACCTAATCACCATATGTACAATTACTGCACTGTTATTGCGTTATTAACCTAAATTAATCATACTCTGCATATGAACGGGCTTTTGGCATGTATACTCAATTATTATATTCCTTTGTACAATCATGTATCATGCTAAATAAAATTATTATTATTATTATTATTATTATTATTATTATTATTATTATTACTATTATTATTATTATTATTATTATTATTATTATTATTATTATTATTATTATTATTATTATTATTGTTATTATTATTATTATTATTATTATTATTATTATTATTATTATTATTATTATTATTATTATTGTTATTATTATTATTATTATTATATCATATGCTACCTGATAGACTCAGAAGAAAATAAAGAGACATATTCAGAATTACTGTGAACCTGTGAAGACCTTCGTGAACATATGCATGATTAACAAAACAAAGTCCATGGATGTTCAGCAGACCCAACACAGGGCCCAGAGACATTGATGGGGGTCTGAGGGCCTCAGTCAACTGTTGAGCATAAAAAGTTTTGCCCTGGAACGCACAGGAACTACAGCAAGACCTGATGGCGGACACAGTACAGCCGAACTAGATGGACATCTTAGAGATCCTCAGACGAGTCGTCTTAGGATAAGGACCATTGACAGGAAGCACTTCCTGATGAATCAGTCAGTCTGTCTACCTGTATTGTTTATAAATGCTTGACAGAGCTCACGGATTGCGAAAAGTTGCAACAATAAAATGTCGCATTAGTTTTATTTGTGTCCTTTTACCTAACATATTGTCGGAAATTCTATCAACTTTATTGCTATTACTGTAGAGTTCTAAGTTAATCGTCAGAATGAATCTGACAGCCTATTGTGGTGGCTTCGGTAAACTTGCTTATGTGTCTATTTATCCCATCATCTATGTCGTTTATGTATATTGTAAACAACAAAGGGCTCAACACTGACCCTTGTGGAACACCGCTTGTGATTCATCCCTGCTATGATTTCTCCCTATTCAAGTACACTCTCTGTTGCCCATCTGCCATCCATGTATCGATCCTGCTTTTTGCTTTTACTTTCTTGAACAATCTCCAACATGGATCTGTATCAAAAGCCTTGCTGAGGTCCTTATACACAATATCTCACTTATTACAATGATCTGCCTCGTCTATATGAGGAGGTAGATCATGGTAATAAGAGTGATAGTGTGTATAGGTACTTCAGTAAAATGTGTTGACATTTATTGATCAATTTATTTCCTTCATGGTGGCTTCGAATATACTCATTAATTATTGATTCCATTATTTTCCAACAATTGAGGTTAGGCTAACTGGTCTATAACACTGATCTGCATTTCGAAAGTTTTTAATCTCTATTTTTATTCATGGTTGCGATCTTACATATTCTTGGGCTGTTGATTGTAAATATCTAAACCATTTCGCTCTATCGCGTAAGGATTTTGAATAAAATACAAATTAATGATAATAAAAAATTTTAATTTTTAATAAATTGTTAATTTATTAAAATTAGGAAAGTAATCATGGAAAAGCACATTCTGTTAGTTTTAAGAACATGTGAATTCCAAATCAAAGTTTTAAGAACATATGAATTCCAAATCAACATGAATCAAATCAAATGATTTTATTAAAAAATATGCCTCTAATGGTTAGCCTACATATTGAATCAAAGGAAGGAGGACCACTTTGGTTTTTGCTTGTGCTGTGCATCGAGACCATTACGTTTCAATGACCAGCAGTTAATCCGCCAACATGTTGACATTCCATTTGCCATGGTATCGAGTTTCCATGGTGCAAATATCCTGAGGGAACCAATCTCTTTGTTCCTCACTGTAATTCCCACAATTTATGGGAAAATAGTCAAGATGTGAGGGCAAAACGTGCATCTTCACACTCATTTTGCACCCAAGTTGTTGGAAACTTAAAATCAGGTCTTGGATCATTTTTTTCATAATCGGGTGAGCGCATGTTTCCCAGGAAGTTGTGGACAATCTGCTTGAATGAAAACCAGACATTCACCTCGACACCTGCTAATGCTCCATCAAAATGCTTGTCCTTCATCAGTTCCCGATTCTGAGGGCCAACAAAGATTCCTGCCTTTAGCTTGCCTTCACTTATACGAGGAAACTTTGACTCCAGGTACTTGAAAGCAGTTCAATTCTTGTTCAAGGATTTCACAAAATTTTTCATTAGCCAAAATTTTATGTGATGTGGTGGCAGCAGAATTTTCTTGGGGTCAACTAGTGGCACAGTTTTCATGTTGTGATTTCCGGGTAAGAAGCTGGTTCTTGTTGGCCAGTGTTTTTGTTCATAGTGGTGGCTGTCTGCCCTACTATCTCAAAGACACAGAAAACAAGGATACTTGGTATATCCGCCTTTAACACCTAATAGGAGACCAATAACTTTTAAATCACCACAAATGAGAACAGTGTGATTCTGGTACTTAACTACAGATATTAGTATCTTCATATTTGCGTAAGCCTCTGACATTTGGACACTATGGTCAATTAGCACAGATGCAGCTGTGTTGCCATTGTAGAGAAGTACAGCCTTTAAACTTCTTTTACAAGAATCACTGAAGAGTCTCCATTCATCTGCTTTGTATGACATCCCCATGTGTTTAATAAGGCCAGAAATATTTGAGCAAAAAACTAAAGATTCCTATTTGTCAAAGAACTGAGTGAATTCTGCTTCACGATGACGGTACCAAGCGAATGTTGTTCCAGGAGCTAGAAGCCTGTGTTCCTTCAGTCTAGAGTCAAATAACTGTGCACTTTCTTTTGGAAGGTTAAGGTCTCTCACCAAGCAATTGAGCTCAACTTGGTTGAAGGGTTTGGGATCGTCATTTGTTGGTGGTTCATAGTCTACTTCCATCTCCTTAGAATCACTGGTATCAGAATCTGATGAAATTTGCCATGTCTCAGGTGTCGCAGGTACAGGAATATCTTCAGAGTGTGGAACAGCCCTTATTGCTGAAGGAATGTTTGGGTATATTTTGCGATCTTTAGTCTACTTGTTGAATCCAGCTACTTTAGTCATACAAAAGTATCAGTCATCATGGTGGTTCATTTGCTCCCGCTATACCATTGGTACTCCATTTAAGTTTCCCAACTGAGCACATTTGGAGTTTACTGATGCAACTCTTGGAAGCTTTGTGTGGTGTACACGGTTTGTCCTGGTCTCCAAGTTTGCAGCCAAAATAAGCAAAGTAGCAGCGCTTCAATAAAGGAATAATGCTGCTCCTGGAATCTGAGGGGATGAATTACCCGCAGACTTAGCAAAATATGTCTGGTGAATTTATGCAGCTAAAAACGTGTCTCCTGCTTTTTACAAAGATGACACAGTTGCCGTTTTCCACTTTCCATAGTCCGCTAAGTTCCTCCTCACATTCCTTCGTAAATTCCGTCAGGTCATGATGATTTGTTAGATTTTAATATATTTCTCTGAGAAACATATTACTAGTTACTTTGTGCACAATTTATTTTCGTCTCTCTACAAAATTATTTTTCTCTGGAATTTCTCATTTATCTTCCTTCGTAAAAACTGAGAGGAAATTTCTTTGTCAGTGTTAGTAAACTGACCTGAGCAACTTTTAAGTAGGTCTATCTTGGCTCTAATTTTACTCCTATATAACTGTAAGAAATATTTTGGGTTAATACTCGAATTTCTTGTGACGTTAACTTAGTCTAATATATTGAGTTTTTTAAATCTATTTTTTATTTCTCTTTTTAAATGAATAAAATAATTTCTAAACAGTTTTTCTTCCCTTTTGATTCGCCTGTAAATTTAGGATAATTTTTAATTGATCTAATTTTCCTATTTTGAACATAAGTAGTCTGGGTGGATTTATCTAAGTTTTGAAAAATGTCATATTGGTAACCATCACAACTTACCTGGTCCACAGGATTAGGCTTCATCAGACTACACCAGTTCATCTCACCCAGGTAATTTCTCACTCCTGTTAAATCTGCCAAGCAGAAGTCAGGCAGACTGACTTGGTAGTGGTTATTAAGTTAATTTTAGGATATAATGAAACAGTGATCTGTGATCGTTTTTCCCAAGCTCATCATTACCCTCATTAGTGATTCCTTGTAGACTAGAACCAAGTCAAGAAGGTTGTTTTCTCTAGTTGGTCCTAACACAAACTGTTTTAAAAAGCTATCCTGGATTGTATCAAGAAAGTCGATAGACTCAAGATTTCCTATCAAATTACTTCAGTCAATTGGTCTAAAGTTATAATCTTCCATTAACACAACATTTTCATTTCTAGATGCCTCATGAATTTCGTCCTTTATAATTTTACTGCGTTTCCTATCAAGGTTTGGTGGCCTGTAAGTCACTCACGTCCCTCCAAAAACTGCAGCCATACAAATTCAGTATCCATCACTTTTAATGTAATATATACACACACACACACATGTATATATATATATATATATATATATATATATATATATATATATATATATATATATATATATATATATATATATATATATATATATATATATATATATGTCGTGCCGAATAGGCAGAACTTGCGATCTTGGCTTAAATAGCAACGCTCATCTTGCCATATAGGACAAGTGAAAATTTATGTATGCAATAATTTAGCCAAAATCATTCTGAACCTAACGAAAAAAATATATTTCATTGGGTTTGTTTAGTATTAAATTATTGTAAACAAATCTAAAATATATATAGTTGGGTTAGGCTAAAATAAATTGTTCTTGTTATAATAAGGTTAGGTATGTTTTCTAAGATTCTTTTGGTGCAAAATTAAAAATTTATACATTAACATTAATGAAAAAAAATATATCTTTAAACGTATAAGAGAAAATTTTAGAAAGACTTAATTTTAAATGAGTTCTTGCTAATTGACCAGTTTTACATATTCGGCACGACATACATACATACATATATAAATATATATATATATGGTAGTAGGTTGGTAGACAGCAACCACCCAGGGAAGTACTACCGTCCTGCCAGATGACTGTGAAACAAAAACCTGTAACTGTTTTGCATGATGGTAGGATTGCTGGTTTCTTTTTCTGTCTCATAAACACGCTAAGATAACAGGGATATCTTGCTACTCCTACTTACACTTTGGTCACACTTCACAGACACGCACATGCATATATATATATACATACATCTAGGTTTTTCTCCTTTTTCTAAATAGCTCTTGTTCTTTTTTATTTCTTCTATTGTCCATGGGGAAGTGGAAAAGAATCTTTCCTCCGTAAGCCATGCGTGTCGTATGAGGCGACTAAAATGCCGGGAGCAATGGGCTAGTAACCCCTTCTCCTGTATACAATTACTAAAAAAGAGAAGAAGAAAAACTTTATAAAACTGGGTTGCTTAAATGTGCGTGGATGTAGTGCGGATGACAAGAAACAGATGATTGCTGATGTTATGAATGAAAAGAAGTTGGATGTCCTGGCCCTAAGCGAAACAAAGCTGAAGGGGGTAGGAGAGTTTCAGTGGGGGGAAATAAATGGGATTAAATCTGGAGTATCTGAGAGAGTTAGAGCAAAGGAAGGGGTAGCAGTAATGTTAAATGATCAGTTATGGAAGGAGAAAAGAGAATATGAATGTGTAAATTCAAGAATTATGTGGATTAAAGTAAAGGTTGGATGCGAGAAGTGGGTCATAATAAGCGTGTATGCACCTGGAGAAGAGAGGAATGCAGAGGAGAGAGAGAGATTTTGGGAGATGTTAAGTGAATGTATAGGAGCCTTTGAACCAAGTGAGAGAGTAATTGTGGTAGGGGACTTGAATGCTAAAGTAGGAGAAACTTTTAGAGAGGGTGTGGTAGGTAAGTTTGGGGTGCCAGGTGTAAATGATAATGGGAGCCCTTTGATTGAACTTTGTATAGAAAGGGGTTTAGTTATAGGTAATACATATTTTAAGAAAAAGAGGATAAATAAGTATACACGATATGATGTAGGGCGAAATGACAGTAGTTTGTTGGATTATGTATTGGTAGATAAAAGACTGTTGAGTAGACTTCAGGATGTACATGTTTATAGAGGGGCCACAGATATATCAGATCACTTTCTAGTTGTAGCTACACTGAGAGTAAAAGGTAGATGGGATACAAGGAGAATAGAAGCATCAGGGAAGAGAGAGGTGAAGGTTTATAAACTAAAAGAGGAGGCAGTTAGGGTAAGATATAAACAGCTATTGGAGGATAGATGGGCTAATGAGAGCATAGGCAATGGGGTCGAAGAGGTATGGGGTAGGTTTAAAAATGTAGTGTTAGAGTGTTCAGCAGAAGTTTGTGGTTACAGGAAAGTGGGTGCAGGAGGGAAGAGGAGCGATTGGTGGAATGATGATGTAAAGAGAGTAGTAAGGGAGAAAAAGTTAGCATATGAGAAGTTTTTACAAAGTAGAAGTGATGCAAGGAGGGAAGAGTATATGGAGAAAAAGAGAGAAGTTAAGAGAGTGGTGAAGCAATGTAAAAAGAGAGCAAATGAGAGAGTGGGTGAGATGTTATCAACAAATTTTGTTGAAAATAAGAAAAAGTTTTGGAGTGAGATTAACAAGTTAAGAAAGCCTAGAGAACAAATGGATTTGTCAGTTAAAAATAGGAGAGGAGAGTTATTAAATGGAGAGTTAGAGGTATTGGGAAGATGGAAGGAATATTTTGAGGAATTGTTAAATGTTGATGAAGATAGGGAAGCTGTGATTTCGTGTATAGGGCAAGGAGGAATAACATCTTGTAGGAGTGAGGAAGAGCCAGTTGTGAGTGTGGGGGAAGTTCGTGAGGCAGTAGGTAAAATGAAAGGGGGTAAGGCAGCCGGGATTGATGGGATAAAGATAGAAATGTTAAAAGCAGGTGGGGATATAGTTTTGGAGTGGTTGGTGCAATTATTTAATAAATGTATGGAAGAGGGTAAGGTACCTAGGGATTGGCAGAGAGCATGCATAGTTCCTTTGTATAAAGGCAAAGGGGATAAAAGAGAGTGCAAAAATTATAGGGGGATAAGTCTGTTGAGTGTACCTGGTAAAGTGTATGGTAGAGTTATAATTGAAAGAATTAAGAGTAAGACGGAGAATAGGATAGCAGATGAACAAGGAGGCTTTAGGAAAGGTAGGGGGTGTGTGGACCAGGTGTTTACAGTGAAACATATAAGTGAACAGTATTTAGATAAGGCTAAAGAGGTCTTTGTGGCATTTATGGATTTGGAAAAGGCGTATGACAGGGTGGATAGGGGGGCAATGTGGCAGATGTTGCAAGTGTATGGTGTAGGAGGTAGGTTACTGAAAGCAGTGAAGAGTTTTTACGAGGATAGTGAGGCTCAAGTTAGAGTATGTAGGAAAGAAGGAAATTTTTTCCCAGTAAAAGTAGGCCTTAGACAAGGATGTGTGATGTCACCGTGGTTGTTTAATATATTTATAGATGGGGTTGTAAGAGAAGTAAATGCGAGGGTCTTGGCAAGAGGCGTGGAGTTAAAAGATAAAGAATCACACACAAAGTGGGAGTTGTCACAGCTGCTCTTTGCTGATGACACTGTGCTCTTGGGAGATTCTGAAGAGAAGTTGCAGAGATTGGTGGATGAATTTGGTAGGGTGTGCAAAAGAAGAAAATTAAAGGTGAATACAGGAAAGAGTAAGGTTATGAGGATAACAAAAAGATTAGGTGATGAAAGATTGAATATCAGATTGGAGGGAGAGAGTATGGAGGAGGTGAACGTATTCAGATTTTGGGAGTGGACGTGTCAGCGGATGGGTCTATGAAAGATGAGGTGAATCATAGAATTGATGAGGGAAAAAGAGTGAGTGGTGCACTTAGGAGTCTGTGGAGACAAAGAACTTTGTCCTTGGAGGCAAAGAGGGGAATGTATGAGAGTATAGTTTTACCAACGCTCTTATATGGGTGTGAAGCGTGGGTGATGAATGTTGCAGCGAGGAGAAGGCTGGAGGCAGTGGAGATGTCATGTCTGAGGGCAATGTGTGGTGTGAATATAATGCAGAGAATTCGTAGTTTGGAAGTTAGGAGGAGGTGCGGGATTACCAAAACTGTTGTCCAGAGGGCTGAGGAAGGGTTGTTGAGGTGGTTCGGACATGTAGAGAGAATGGAGCGAAACAGAATGACTTCAAGAGTGTATCAGTGTGTAGTGGAAGGAAGGCGGGGTAGGGGTCGGCCTAGGAAGGGTTGGAGGGAGGGGGTAAAGGAGGTTTTGTGTGCGAGGGGCTTGGACTTCCAGCAGGCATGCGTGAGCGTGTTTGATAGGAGTGAATGGAGACAAATGGTTTTTAATACTTGACGTGCTGTTGGAGTGTGAGCAAAGTAACATTTATGAAGGGATTCAGGGAAACCGGCAGGCCGGACTTGAGTCCTGGAGATGGGAAGTACAGTGCCTGCACTCTGAAGGAGGGGTGTTAATGTTGCAGTTTAAAAACTGTAGTGTAAAGCACCCTTCTGGCAAGACAGTGATGGAGTGAATGATGGTGAAAGTTTTTCTTTTTCGGGCCACCCTGCCTTGGTGGGAATCGGCCGGTGTGATAATAAAAAAAAAATAAAAAAATATATACATATACATATATATATACATATACATATATATATACATATACATATACATATATATATATATACATATATATACATATACATATATATATATATACATATATATATATATTGCCTATTACAACAGTTTAAAATTATCTATTATATACATCGCGACTCCACCACCCTTCCTATTGACCCTGTCGGTGTGCAACAATTTATAGCCTTGTCTGTAGCATTCAGAATGCTACAGACAAGTCTATGTTATAGCAATAATAGCCATGCTTCTTGCACATGCAATTAATCATAGCTCATCTACCTTATTTCTTACACTCCTATTGTTAGTATAATAAACCTTGATGGAGTTAGTCACTCGCTGCAGTTTATTGTCTCGCTTTCTTTGTTGACCAGTTCCATTCCTTGTATTAATAACTTTATGATGAACAATGTCTTTGGAAATATCCTTGAGGCATCCTGGCAATTTTTGACGCTTTCATCCTTCCCATTGTAACGTAGTTGTTTCAGCTCGCACCCATACCCACGATAGGTCTATCAGAATTACCTCCCTTGACAGAGTTGGCTAATGCTACCACTCCTGCCCCAGAGAGAGATACACCCTACCCCTTGCATACATATCATGTTTCCTATGGAAATTGACGTACTTATCTATGAATGCGACTGTAAGTTCTTTGCGGCACCTGTCTAGCCAGCCATTTACACCAAGAAATCCATTGACTAGCAAAATGCTACATACGATCATGACCTCTCCCTTAGACCTAAGTAAATCTACAGCTGTCCTGTACTTATCTAGCAGCATCTGTCTCTTATCTTTCCCAATATCGTTTCAACCAGCACTGAGGAAGATAAAGTTTTTTTTTTCCCATTTGCTCCTGGGAAACACAACCTCTGTCTCACCTTCCTGTCTCTGTTAGAGAAAGTTTGGTCCATATATCTTTACCTATGAGTCACCAACCACAAGGATATTCGTACCATTATTAGAAGAGAAGTTAGTGGTACCTTTATTCTCGCTGACCATTCACCATCCTGGTGAACAGAGACGCAATTTCCTGCATTCATATTTTCTCTTTTAACTTTTCCCTACTTAGTTGTTTCTTCCTTTACAGGAAACATCTACTGACTTGTAAAGGCTTGGATACTGCTGGTAACCTGTTTTCTTTAACTAACCCCTAACTGCCTCACATTCATTGCTATACATATCCAGGCGTATTTAAAGTTCTTATTTTCCTCACTGAGAAGATGAACCTCCTCCTTCAGTACTTTGAACATAAGAACATAAGAACATAAGAAAGGAGGAACACTGCAGGAGGCCTGTTGGCTCATACTAGGCAGGCCTTTTACAATTCATCCCACTAACAAAACATTTGCCCAACCCAATTTTCAATGCCACCCAAGAAATAAGCTCTGATGTGAAAGTCCCACTCAAATCCAACCCCTTCCACTCATGTATTTATCCAACCTAAATTTGAAACTACCCAAAGTCCCAGCCTCAATAACCCAACTAGGTAGACTGTTCCACTCATCTACTACCCTATTTCCAAACCAATACTTTCCTATGTCCTTTCTAAATCTAAACTTATCTAATTTAAATCCATTACTGCGGGTTCTCTCTTGGAGAGACATCCTCAAGACCTTGTTAATATCCCCTTTATTAATACCTATCTTCCACTTATACACTTCGATCAGGTCTCCCCTCATTCTTCGTCTAACAAGTGAATGTAACTTAAGAGTCTTCAATCTTTCTTCATAAGGAAGATTTCTAATGCTATGTATTAATTTAGTCATCCTACGCTGAATGTTTTCTAACGAATTCATGTCCATTCTGTAATATGGAGACCAGAACTGAGCTGCATAATCTAGGTGAGGCCTTACTAATGATGTATAAAGCTGCAGTATGACCTCTGGACTTCTGTTGCTTACACTTCTTGATATAAATCCCAGTAATCTATTTGCCTTATTACGTACGCTTAGGCATTGCTGTCTTGGTTTAAGGTTGCTGCTCACCATAACCCCCAAGTCCTTTTCGCAATCTGTATGGCTAAGTTCTACATCATTTAACTTATAAATACTAGGGTTATGGGCACTCCCAAGCTTCAGAACCTTGCATTTATCTACATTCAACTGCATCTGCCACTTTTCTGACCAAGAATAGAGTTTGTTTAAATCCTCCTGAAGTTCCATAACATCTACATTTGAATCAATTATCCTACCTATCTTTGTGTCATCGGCGAATTTGCTCATATCACTAGTAATTCCCTCATCAAGATCATTGATATATATTATAAACAACAACGGGCCCAAGACTGATCCCTGTGGAACGCCACTTGTTACAGATCCCCACTCGGATTTAACCCCATTTATGGACACTCTCTGCTTCCTGTCAGTGAGCCATGACTCGATCCACGAGAGCACTTTTCCCCCAATGCCATGAGCTGCCACTTTCTTTAACAGTCTATGGTGCGGAACTCTATCAAAAGCCTTACTAAAATCTAAGTAAATAATATCAAATTCTTTATCGTGGTCAACAGCCTCAAAAGCTTTACTGAAGAAAGTTAATAAATTAGTTAGACAAGACCGGCCTCTTGTGAATCCATGCTGAGTATCATTAATCAAGCTATGCTTATCGAGATGGCTTCTTATAATCTCAGCTATAATTGACTCTAGTAATTTGCCTACTATTGAGGTCAGACTTATTGGGCGGTAATTTGACGGTAACGACTTGTCCCCTGTTTTAAAAATAGGAATTACATTAGCCATCTTCCACATATCAGACACTACACCTGTTTGAAGAGATAAATTAAAAATATTGGTTAATGGTTCACAGAGTTCCATTTTGCATTCCTTAAGAACCCTTGAAAAAACCTCATCAGGACCGGGCGACTTATTTTGCTTCAGTCTGTCTATCTGCTTCACAACCATTTCACTAGTGACAGTGATGTTACATAATTTATCTTCTTCTAGCCCACTATAAAAATTAATTACTGGAATATTGTTAGTGTCTTCCTGTGTAAAAACTGAGAGAAAACAATTATTAAAAATCGAGCACATTTCATTCTCTTTGTCAGTAAGGTGTCCATAGTTATTTTTAAGGGGACCTATCTTATCTCTAACTTTTGTTCAATATACCTGGAAAAAACTTTTTGGGTTAGCTTTAGAATCCCAAGCAACTTTAATTTCATAGTCCCTTTTAGCTTTTCTTATCCCCTTTGTAATGTCCCTCTTAATGTCAATATACTGATTCATAAGATGACCCTCACCTCTTTTGATACGCCTATAAATTCCTTTCTTATGCCCTAGTAGATATTTCAGCCTATTATTCATCCTTTTTGGGTCATTTCTATTTGATCTAATTTCTTTATATGGGATAAACGTTCTTTGAGCAGCATGTATAGTGTTCAGAAAACTGTCATATTGATAGCTCACTTCGTTACCCAAGTCAACAGATGATAAGTGTTCTCTAAGCCCATCGTAATCTGCTAAGCGAAAATCTGGGACTGTTACTGAGTTATCGCTACTATCGTACTTCCATTCAATGCTAAATGTAATTGATTTGTGGTCGCTAGCACCCAGTTCCCCTGAAATTTCTAAATTATTAACAAGGGATTCATTGTTTGCCATAACTAAGTCAAGCAGGTTATTTCCCCTTGTAGGTTCTGTCACAAACTGCTTCAAAAAACAATCCTGAACTACTTCTAAGAAGTCGTATGATTCTAAATTCCCAGTCAAGAAATTCCAATCAATATGACTAAAGTTAAAGTCTCCTAGAATTACTACATTATCATGCCTTGTGGCCTTAACAATTTCCTCCCATAGTAGTCTCCCTTGGTCCCTATCTAAGTTTGGGGGACGGTATATCACTCCTAAAATCAGTTTTTCATGCCCCTCTGAAAATTCTATCCAAACAGACTCTGTTTGTGTTACTTCAGACTTAATACCCGTTTTTATGCAACAGTTCAAGCGATCTCGGACATACAATGCCACCCCACCCCCATTCCCGATACTTCTATCTACTTGGAACAATTTAAAACCCTGAATATGACATTCCGCAGGCATGTCCCGACTTTTTGAATTAAAACACGTCTCAGTTAAGGCAAATACATCAATGTTACCTGCTCTAGCAACTAATCTCAACTCGTCCGTCTTATTCCTAGCACTACGGCAATTAGCATAATAAACATTGAAAGACTCTCCTTTCTCTTTACCCTTCCTGCTCAATTCTGTTTTTCTACTAAACCCATTACTGTCCTTATCACCCAAAGTCCCTGGCTTTTCAATATCTACCTCGTTCTGCTTATTATTAGTTCCCCTAGAACTCGTAATATTACTACACTGGGACTTCACTGTTTTCCTGCCAAAACCCATACCACTAACTATTCCTAGTTTAAAGTCCTAACTGCTCCCTCCACTGCAGTTGCCAGTGCTACCACCCCAGACCTAGATAAGTGAACCCCATCCCTGGCATACATGTCATTTCTGCCATAGAAGAGGTCCCAGTTGTCAATGAATGTTACCGCATTTTCCTTACAGTATTTGTCCAGCCAGCAATTGACACCAATTGCCCTGGACAACCATTCATTTCCAACCCCTCTCCTTGGCAAAATACCACATATGACAGGGTTCCCACTCTTACTCCTAATTATTTCTATTGCTGATTTATACCTACTAATCAGGTCTTCACTCCTACGTCTGCCAACATCGTTGCTTCCAGCACTGAGACAGATAATAGGATTGCTCCCATTACCTCTCATGATGTCATCCAGACGGCTAACAATATCCTTCATCCCAGCCCCAGGAAAGCAAACTCTCTGTCTCCTACTCCTGTCCTTCAAGCAGAACGCCCTATACATGTACCTAACTTGGCTATCCCCAACAACAACAATATTCTTACCTTCCTTGGTGTCGTTCGTCGTGATGTTCCCAGTAGTCGACTCACATTCGTAGGGTAGCACTGAGAATGTATTAGATGTTTCCACAACAGTTTCCACGGCAGTCTCTTTCTTCTGCGTCGTTTCTACCTTTCCATTCGTCTTCTTGATCGTCAACTTCGTTCCCTGCTGTCCAGCCACTGACCAGTTTCCCTTCTTGACCTGAGGACTCAAAACAGGAGGACTACTACTAATCTTCTTGTTTTCCTCGGTCAGTCGCCGAATCTCCACCTTCGCGAACCTCAATTCTTCCTTAAGCTGTTGGTAATGTTGCTCGATGGAGGGCATCTTGCTTCAATTCGTAAAGAGCGCGCAAACAGGTCTTCACAGAGCTAAGTACACGTCAACACTGTGCAAAAGCCAACTCAATCAGGAGCTACTGCGCAGTACGTCCGCACGGCCTAATAGACACGGCCCTAAGACACTACAGAAGCAAACCATGGTGCTCTATAACACTCCACGCTAATCCTTTGAAACAGTTCAGGGCAGGTACAACCTCTCATAACAACTGATCTCTGAGTACTGACTATTGGGATATGTGCTTCATCCTTAGAGGTGTATGGTGCTGGTCAGTCTAGGTTTGGTATTCTAAAGTGAGATACGCATTCTTTTTTTCCTGAAGTGTCTCACATGAAGGCTCGCTGAAGATTGGATATGTAATGAATCTCTCTTCTGTTGTGAAGATATGTTTGCCTTGAAAAAATTTTATTGACAAGAATGTAGTGCCACTGATCTATTGCCTCAGCTCAAACAGCCCAACTCTTTTCTCTTGTGTTTGATGACCCAAACCGATTCACAAGGCTTAAAATGAAAAGGAACACAGAAGTTAAAAGCCGGACAAGTAGTCACTCAATCTCTAGGCAGGAGGCCTTTAAAAGAAATGGTGAGGATTAAGAAAAATTACGTTAATAAGCATAAGTAAAGACAGGTATGGCTGACATTAAAACGGAAAAATTCAATACCAAGAATAAAATACCAAATAATTTACGAGTGGAACTCAGTACTTACTACAGACTTGATGGGAGCAAGAAGTCAAGTAATTTGAGACATACCATACCACGGGTCGGGTTAGAACCCGCGGTCAGAGAGTCTCAAAACTCCCGACCTTCGCGTTAGCCACTGGACCAGCTAGCCACAATAAGATTCATCCAACTAGGTATATTTCTACACCATAGGTAGGTTAGCATAGGCACCACTGTGACCACAAATGCAAGTTTTTACAGACGAATCTCCCGCTAGCGTGGCCGTGCTGAGGGATCCCCTGCCAACTTCCATTGTGTTATCTGTGTATTTTATTATCACCTTATAAAATCTGTGTTATCCACTGTATTATCAGTGTTGTAACCTTCCTCAAGGTAACCTTGCAGTGAGGTTATAACTGTATTATCAGTGTTGTAACCTTCCTCAAGGTAACCTTGCAGTGAGGTTATAACTGTATTATCAGTGTTGTAACCTTCCTCAAGGTAACCTTGCAGTGAGGTTATAACTGTATTATCAGTGTTGTAACCTTCCTCACCTATGCATTCGTTTTTTTATTTTAGTTTATCTTTGATACAATAACACACATCTCTGCCCAACACCCAGCCTTCACATTCCCTCTCTTCTCTCCCTGCTAACCTCTTTTCTCTCCCTGCTAACCTCTCTTCTCTCCCCTCTAACCTCTCTTCTCTCCCTGCTAACCTCTCTTCTCTCTCTTCTAACCTCTCTCATAGCGCATGAAATATCCTCTGTTGTAGAATATGACAGGGAAACTTAGCATTTGATGCTACTATATATCTAGCAAATAGAGTAATTTAACATTATGATGTTTCGACTCTGCTAGAAGAACAGTACCAGTCATCTCATATCCAGTTCACCTCCACCATCCACTCATCTCTCCCCCTCATCTTTAACTCCCATTCAGGTCATTGCCCTTCATATATGTCACTCATATTACCTCTCACCGTTACTCACCTTTTACTCACACTAACCTCTCATCCAAACTCACTTCTTAGACCTCACACACTTCACGGCACGGCTACCATTTATTCCCCACTCTCCTTTCATTCCCATCTCGCCCTACTCGCATCTAATCCCTACTCACCTCATCAACACTCACTTCTAAACTCAATACTCACAATTAAACCAATTTTCTTCTCACCCCTCTCTCACGCTCAACCCCACTCACCTGTCGCCAAACCTCATTATTCACCTTTACTCACAATTACTTCCTTTTCATTCACACTCACTCGACTCATCTCTCACTGACACTCACATCTTACACCCACTCATCTCTCACACTCACCTTTCATTACCTTTCACCTTTCATACATGCTGACAAGTCCCTTCCCCACCATACATACACCTCTCACCAACATTCACATGTCACTCCCACTCACCTCTCATCTCACTCCCACTCACCTCTCATCTATACACCTCTCGCTCCTTCTTTCGCCAGCTCGATCCAGTTGAGCGTCCTCTTCCCTCCGGAAGTTCGTCTACATGTCCGGCCTCAACAGCTGATTGAAGGAGATGACGCCACCTTCATATGCAGTGCCTTAGCCAACCCCAGCATCATTACCTTCAGGTAAGCAGCAACATTTACAGGTATGACCAGTTTTGACTATGCGTAAGGACAACAACGACAATGGGAAGTACAGTGCCTGCACTCTGAAGGAGGGGTGTTAATGTTGCAGTTTAAAAACTGTAGTGTAAA